>NC_142601.1:15219636-15292656 GCF_041222555.1 Hakea prostrata
GGACCCATGAGGTAAGGGTGGTAATGAGGCACCATGAGTAAGGAGGCCCTTCATGACCTTGGTTATGAGGCTCTTCATGATATTGGTCATGGGTCTTAATGGTCTTGATCATGGTGGTGTGGTGGGGTTACTTGAAGGGTGGAATTTACTTCAATTCTAACTCTTGACCATCAATTCTCATTTCAATTTCATGACCATTCATGGCCATTACCATGAGTGGGGTTGAGGTTATTGAATGGATTAAATCCAATTCATTGCCTTAAGAATCCTAAGAGTGAACTTGATTCAATCTTGGCGAATAATACTTGGGAATTGGTAGATTTACCAATTGGCTCTAAAACTTTGGAGACCAAGTGGATATTTCGAAAGAAGTTAAAAAGTGATGGGTCCCTTGATCGTTTCAAGGCTAGATTTGTTGTCAAGGGATTTAGGCAAAAACCAAACATCGATTATTTTGACACATTTGCCCCTGTGTCAAGAATTGCCTCAATAAGGGTTATGTTGGCAATTGCGTCAATACATAACTTGGTCATCCATCAAATGGATGTAAAAACTGCTTTTCTAAATGGTGATTTAGAAGAGGAAATTTACATATAACAACCAGAAGGTTGTATTGTAAAAGGACAAGAGAAAAAAGTCTGCAAGCTTCGAAAATCGTTATATGGATTGAAGCAAGCGCCTAAGCAATGGCATGAAAAGTTAGACAAGGCTCTAATTTCAAATGGCTTTATCGTCAACAATGCCTAAAGGTGCTTATATAGCAAGTTTTACGGTGGTAAAGGCGTATTTATTCTACTATATGTAGATGATATGTTGATAATGGGGACGAGCTTGGCAATAGTGAATCAAACTAAGAATATTTTGATGTCTAATTTTGACACAAAAGACTTAGGGGAAGCTGATATGATTCATGGGATCAAGATCATCAAGCAAGGGAATTGTATTTCACTATCTCAAGCCCGTTATGTGGAAAACATACTTAAAAAGTATGGCTGCCATGAACTTTCAGCAGTCAAAACACCTTTTGAGGTGGGATGTCATTTGAAAAGGAACTTGGGTGAACTAGTGAATCAGAAAAGGTATGCACAAATCATTGGTTCAGTTTCATATCTTATGAATTGTACACGTCCGGATATTACTCTTGCGGTAGGAAAGTTGAGTCAACATACTCAAAATCCAAGTAAAGAGCATTGGAGTGCAATTGATAGATTACTAAGGTACCTAAAAGGTACTACAAACTATAGTTTACACTATAGTGGTAAACCAACAGTTCTAGAAGGTTATTGCGATGCTAATTGGATTTCAGATACAAACGAATCCTTAGCCACTAGTGGGTATGTGTTTACACTAGCAGGCGGTACAATATCTTGGAAGTCAACAAAGCAATCATGTGGAACAGGTTCTACCACGGAAGCTGAGTTCATAGCTTTAGAGAAGGTAGGAACAAAAGCCGAATGTCTTAGAAATTTTGGCCGCCACTAATGAGAACTTATAGGCGAGTGCTCTAAGCATTCATGAATTCAAGATAAGGGACATGGCCGGTTCAAAAGTCCAATGTGTAATACAGAAGGTAGCTCCAAAAGTTGACCTTTAGGACATGGATGATGGGACGGTCAGCTACGCTAATGAGGAAAGGTTCAAGGAGTTTGACTCTACCCGTACTTTGTAGCGTGACTCATTAGACCTAGTGTAGGTTCAAGTCCGGAAGACACCTACAACGATGTGTCCTTTAGTGTCTAATAGAGTCACAGCACAAGTCCTTTTTTACAATTTTGAAACTTGTGGGGGATTGTTAGGTTTTTTTTATATATATTAAGTTTCAAAATTAGTTTTTGTATTTCTTTTGTTTAATTATTTATTTAGTGTGTGGGACCCATGAGGTAGGGGTGGTAATGAGGCACCATGAGGTAAGGGTGGTAATGAGGCACCATGAGTAAAGGAGGCCCTTCATGACCTTGGTTATGAGGCTCTTCATGACATTGGTCATGGGCCTTAAAGGTCTTGATCATGGTGATGAGGTGGGCTTACTTGAATGGTGGAATTACTCAAATTCTAATTCTTGACCTTCATTTCTCATTTCAACTTCATGACCATTTATGGCCATTACCATGAGTGGGGGTTAAGGTCTTTGAATGGGTTAAATCCAATTCATTCCAAAGAAGTGAATATGAGAGTTACTTCCCCAAGTAGTGGGGAGGTTAGGTCAAGGGGGTTTATTCACATTAGTGGAGGAGGGACAAGCCATTGATTCTCCATTAGTGGAGAATTGATTTTCCCCTTGTGAGGAGGTGTGGTTTGGGCCTATATAAACCCAACCCTTCCTTGCATATTGTGTGAAAAGAGAGACACTCCTCACTCACATTATTTGTTTTACAAAGTTTATTTCTTTCTTGAGTTGTCTAAGTGTTGTGCTCTAGCTTTTGGCTCCTTGAAGGGACTAGAAGAACTACCTCATCTTCTAGTTGGAGGTTGCTTTATCTTGGAGGTGGTGGTGCGAAGAACCCTTGGTAGTAGGGTGCATCAATTACCTTAAAGACAACACTCAAGGTGTGACTCAACCTCATCGATCGGTGGTTCGTTCGGTTGCAACTTCAAGCTCTTCGGATTTGCTAAAGATCTTCATCTCTCAATTGTATTGCAATTTCATTTTTGTGTGTTTGAAGAATTTGTAATACAATTACCCCAACAAGTTTAAGGTAATTGATTTGGAAGATCCAATGGCAAGTTTTGGAGATGGTGACTTCAACTGTAAAACCCAGCCCTAACCTTGACCCGGAAACCTTGTTATTTGTAGGTCCGATGACCCGAAGTAAAGTAAGAAGTCAGGTTTGGGCCATCCCAGTGGAGGACTTGGTGTCTGGCTTTGAATCCATGAAAGTTGATGATGAAGTTCTATTTATGGAAACTGAATCTTGATGAAGATCGGATTAGTTGATGGACTTGGAGTGCTCTCTATCTTGGTTTGAAGGCATTTCTACCTATTAGGTAAGTCACTTGACATGTGTGCAAAACCCCTTTAGGATTGGATTTGATCTGGGTCTTCAATTCCCTGTTTTGGAATTGCTGTCAGCATTGGTCGACTGATTGGTCGACTGGACCAGTCGACCAATCCACTCGACCAATGGGTGTTGTCTTTGGCAATTAGGTTTTTCTTGCTCTATTTAAGTCCAATCTCGAGTCTACTTCGTATTTGCTGCCTCCAAACTCTTTGGAACGAACCAAAGACCTCTGCAAGTCATCTCCCTTGCATCCTTGGTGATTTTCTTGACGGATCTTCGTCAAAACTCTTCCTTTTCATCAAAAGGTATGTCTACACTCTCTTCTTCTCCTCTATCTCTTATTTTCTTTCCTTTTTGAGTTGAGACAGTGGAGGAGATGCTGCATTCTCTGTTGCAAACATCTCTGGACTTGTCTCTCATGATCATCCTAAGGATTAAAGGCTAGAACAATGATCTTAACCATGACCATTGCAAGCTTTTGAAGGAATCATGATCAAACCATGATCTAATCTTTGTTTAACTTCTTATTTGAATTCTGATCTCCTTGGATCTTCTATATTGATCATGTTAGTAGTTAATTGCTGTGTTTTCTTTTCATGATCCATGATCTATCAATCTCTAGTTGTTTCTCTTCTACCATACCATGTTTTCTTCATGAATCATGATAGTTACATACATGGTAGGTTTTGTTTCCTTATTTAGATTTATGCTTTTAAGCCTATTCCTTGAAGATCTAAGTATGCTTTTCATGATATCTTTACCTGAAGCAATGATCCATCCTCCTATTGTTCTTGTCTTTGATTTCTACCTTGAATTCTTCAAGATCCATGGTTGATCTAATTATGGTAACTTTTTGTTTCCTAATTTGGATCTTGATGGCTTGATTTGATTAGTGTTTTGAGGTCCCCTATATGTTAGAATACTACTGATGTAGTTTACCCCTTGATTAGTACCCTTTTGAACCACCAAATTCGGATTTCATATCTTAAAACTCTGTTTTTTTAGGCTCTCATTGTCTTGCATTGGTCGACTGGACAATCGACCAATCCACTCGACCAATGAGTACAAAGCAACTCCGAATTGGTCTGTGTTGGATGTTTTGGTATATTTTCTGTTAGGGATCTTTCCTAATATGTTGTATACACTTGTTTAGGACCTTCTTCTCAAGTTTGCCAAGATCTTACTTGATTTCTTAGGATTCCTTTGCTAGTTATAAAAGGTAAGGATGGTTATTTCCTTAATTGCATAGATAGCATGAATCTAGTTTCTATATTTGAATATCATTGATATGTTTCCTTAATTAGATTCTTACAATGATATACTACTGTTGCATAACTTTGATTACAGTAGCATTACTTACTCATATTGAATTGACTCATGTATGATTTACTTACCAATTATATACAATGTGATTGCAATTATTGATTTCTTTCCATATATGAAGTTACCATATATGTGATGATATGAATTGATGCATGTGTATGCTTAAGTATGGTTTGGAAAGGAGAGGTGTCCTTTTGACACTTCTGTCCTTGGACTACTACAGGAATATTATGGGATGTTTCCGGAGATGCCCTATGGACACCTTCCTAAACTGTTGGATGACATATCTAGGATTGTCTAGTAGTGTTTGGCTAGGATGTCCTGTTATGTCAGACCCTAATTGGAGGGGTATTGAGACCGAACGACCCGTGGTAGCAATGGGGATTCATGGGCGCTCAAGACCGGTAACCAACCCGTGAGAGGACAGGAATCACATTGTGGGGGCCATTTATTGGTAGGGTTGCATATGGTTAAACTTGGGCTCACGGGCGCTTAAGACCGGTAACCAACCCGTGAGAGGACGTGAGAGCTTCCCGTTTACCATATGTGGATGATCAATAGGGTTGATGAGTCCGTAGTTAGGGACTATGAGGACTCTAGTGTGAAGGATACCGGAAAGGATCGTCAGGGACGAGGAATGGACGTATTTGGATCTGACTTGATGTAACTAAGTAGAAGACTTGCATTTGGCTAGGTTTTACCCTGACATGCGCCGGTACTTAGACCAATGGTGATGTGAGAGAGTGGTGACTTAACCCCCAGCCATGGAATGTCCCGAGGGATGCCGGACCCATTACCAACTGATGATGAGTGATTGAGACCTTCCTAAAGAAGTACGGTGCTATGACTTAAAGCATGTCCGCCAATAGAGACCAGCATACATAGAGTTAGATTCATTCATTCATTGCTTGTCTCATATCATATTGCATTTGTGTTTGTCTCGAAATCCCGCCATTTATGTTATTATGGATTTTAACTGCCTTACTGAGTTTCTTTGAAACTCATTCCTTTATTGTACAATGCTTGTTAGACTATTCTGCAGGTACTGAATATTATGACGGTCCCTATGAAGAAGCGCAAGGGGAAGAGGCATGTCTCCAGGAAGGTGATTGCGGTTACCACAATTACACTGAAGATCCCGCGAGTGGTTATGCTCCGTACGATGCTTAGTCCGACCATTGAGTGGAAGCGTCCTTGTGCCATTTATGAGATTTACACATATAAGGATGTTGTCTATAAAGTGGAGAACAATTTAGTTACCCATTGTACTTGCTACTGGGATTAGATTTTGTCTAGTTTATTCTCTTTTGGAGCTACTTTTCTGCTGGTTGTAGAGTGGGATTTTGCCTCACTTTACTTATCTGTTTTGACACTCTGATTATATCTAGTATTCTGATTTATTTATGATTCATTCTTTCCTTATTGGATCTATGGTTTATCTTCCGCACTTTTATTATGATTGTTCATGATTATGTTATTGTTTATGTGGGAGGTTGATTACTCGATACCTGATCTTCGGGCTGTGGATCACATCTCGGGTATGCCAGATAGGGTACCGGCTGGGAGGATGTGACAGATTGGTATCAAAGCCCAAGGTTCGAGGAGATCCTAACCACAAAAGACAATAACTGAACATTCCTGAGTCATTGATCTGAAATGACTCTTCTACTCTTAGAAGTGAATAATAGAACACTGAATTAGAAACTTAACCTTTGAGGCATAACAAAACATTTCCGAATAACATACCATAATTATACTTGAACAAATGTCACTAATGCAAAGAAAAGAAAGGTGCATAATATACAATAATTAAGTGGAAAAAAAATGAACTTCATTAATTTCAAAAGTTTTTACAACGATTACATCTGAAATGCATAAATGGAAATCCTAGGGTACAGTCTATCTAGGTGATCTTCTCTCGATCTCTCGTATGCTCGAACTCCTCCGCTAGCTGAGTCACCCGATGCTCTATCCTATCCCGTCGTGACTCCATCCTCTCGTACATCTGCTCCTGTCCGACCTCCATCCTCTCTAGCATGGAAGTCATCGATCTCATCTCGTGCCCCAAGATCCGAAGTCTCCGGAACCGCATGAGAAGGGCCACCGCCTCGAAGTGTGATGAAGGAAACTCGTGATGCACCGGCTCAGCCTCGTGCATATCTCGCATCATCTCCAGCCCGATCATCACTATCGAGACCGATATCCTCTCCTCCATCCCTCGACCCCCGATCCTCATCCTCCGACTCCTCGTCATCCTCACCCTCCGGACCAGAGATCTCTCCGATCGCGCAGTCTCATCCGACGAATGGTCCGAGTCCCAATAGAGTATCCCCGTGAACCAGGTGTCCACCGGTGTATCCTCGAAGCTCACCCCGAAATGCCCGAAGATCAAGGTCGGTAGCCTCCCATAGCAAAGGTTCCGCATGCTAGGCCGCAGAACTAGGTCCAACCATGACCGCTTGAATGATGTAGGAGAGATCGATCTCGAAGCCCATGTAGATGCGGTAGATGACTAAGGCCTCCATCACCGTGACCCGATGGTGATGTCCGGCCTTCGGCATAATGTTTCGGCCGACTATGCGACCGATAATCCGTGCATAATCCGTCATCCGTCCGCTGGTACATGGAGTGAAGCATCGACGGCTATCCCATAGCGTAGAGCATATCTCGCGAAGCTCGTACGGCATCGGATGGCTGTCCGGATCTGCTCCCGCAGGTATCCACACACACCGCTATGGATAGTAAGGAACCGCAAGATCTCAGCCGGTGCCCGGGTGGAGAAGCGAATCCGAGTCCGGAAGACCCCGCTCCCGAGGACAAGTCTAAGTGGATGTCCTTGGCCTCGAGCCTCCTCCGTGTAGGTAAGGTTGCTTGAAGAACAACCTCACTAGCTCCGGTATACCGGCGGATCCTCGGTGAAGAGATGAGTCCACTGCAATATGTCGAATCTCTGCCGAATCCTAAAGGCTCTGAGTTGGCGTAAGTGAAGTAGACGTCCCATCTCGATATTGTAGTAACTGAAGTAGGCCTCGTACAGGAACTCGGCCTCGAGGTGTGTCAAACATGTCCGGTCTCCTAACCTCCCGTCTAGGCTCGGGAAGGAACCTAACCTCTGCCCCTAAGTGCACCTACAATGCGACCACGACCTCTACCTCGTCCTCGCCCTCCCCTCTGCATAGTGGATATCTGTGAAAGAGACAAGAGACAATTCCAGTTAGTGCTACCTTAAGATTTGAG
The DNA here is from genome assembly GCF_041222555.1 of Hakea prostrata. NCBI lineage: Eukaryota > Viridiplantae > Streptophyta > Magnoliopsida > Proteales > Proteaceae > Hakea > Hakea prostrata. Next base: position 15,227,196 of record NC_142601.1, read on the forward strand.
CCAAAAGGGTATTTTCGTAATTTTTCGGAAAATTTCAAATTTGGGGAAATTTGATTTGAACATACTAGCATGTGCGCAATACTTGGAATTTCATGTCTATGAAGTTTGTTTGATGAAAATCGATCGAAAACTTGGATTAAAGCGAAAAATTCAGCAAGAAGGAAATTTGGGGATTTTGCAATTTAGGTCAAAATTGGATTTTTAAAAAGTTGAAATTGGTTAAATCAAATTGTATGGACCTATCTACAATGTCATCTTGAGCATGTAGCATTTGATCTCGTGCAAAAATTTCAAGCGGTTTGAGAGAAAACGGAATTTTTCTAAAGATATCGATTTCGGTATGAAAACGTTGCGAGATGAACACCAATATGTTAGAACTTGTTGTCTATGCATGGCATTGTGTTTAAAACTTAGGGAATATGTTTCTAAGCATTCCTAAGCATGACTTCTAGCATTGGATACAAGCAAAGCATGGTTTTGTTTGAAATGCAAGCATGAGAAGATGAAAATGGAAGAAAGAATGAGAGATTTACCTTGTTTGTGATGATTGTGTGTTGTTGTGTTGTTGTTGAAGCACCAAAACACCTCAAGAACACTTGTGAGAACCTTTGGAGACTTTCCCTAGAGCTCTCTCACCTTTGGAAGAAGTTAGAATGAAGTTGGAATGTGGAAATGAGGCTTATAATGCGAATTTTCGCATTCTGTCTGCATTGGTCGACTCATTGGTCGACTGGGTCAGTCGACCAATCACTCGACCAATGGTCACAGAGACCTCTTTTGCTGTAGAATTTTTGGAAAATGTGATTTTTGCCTTATGGATTATTGTTTGATGACTATATGGATATATTTAAGCATGATTTAAGTTTTCAAATCATTTGGACTTGTGGTTTATGTTGAAACTTCGAAATTCGGTATTTTGATGTTCTCGGTTTTGCAGAATGGTTACTCTGAGAAGTGGGCGTGGTGAATCCAGTGGTCAAGGAGGTGGTGAAATACCTCAAGGAGGCGGTGAAATACCTCATGGAGGTGGTGAGATACCTAATGTTGATCAGGGTACCCATGAGATACCTGGTGCCCCAAATGTTGGAAGTTTCCGGGATATTGCCAATATTATGGGCAATATGATGCAGCAGCAAGCAGCTCAGTTCAACCAGATGTTGGTGGGTTTCATGACTCTGCATAATGAGACCCGAGCTGGTGCTAATGTGAATCCTCATGCCGCAGTCCTGAATGCGGGAGGTTTAGCTGGAACTCCTCATGTGAAACCCAGCCCTAACCTTGACCCGGAAACCTTGTTATTTGTAGGTCCGATGACCCGAAGTAAAGTAAGAAGTCAACTTTGGGCCATCCCAGTAGAGGACTTGGTGTCTGGCTTTGAATCCATGAAGGTTGATGATGAGGTTCTAATTATGGAAACAGAATCCTGATGAAGATCTAATTAGTTGATGGACTTGGAGTGCTCTCTATCTTGGTTTGAAGGCATTTCTACCTACTAGGTAAGTCACTTGACTTGTGTGCAAAACCCCTTTAGGATTGGATTTGATCTGGACCTTCAATTCCCTGTTTTGGCCTTCTTTGTCGGCATTGGTCGTGATTGGTCGATCGGGCCAGTCGACCAATCCACTCGACCAATGGGTCTTTGTCTTTGGCAATTAGGTTGATTCTTGCTCTATTTAAGTCTAACCTCGAGTCCACTTCGTATTTGCTGCCTCCAAACCTCTGGAACGAACCAAAGACCTCTGCAAGTCATCTCTCTTGCATCCTTGGAGTTTTCTTGGCGGATCTTCGTCGGAACTCTTCTTTTTGCATCAAAAGGTATGTCTACTCTCTCTTCTTCTCCTCCATCTTTGTTTTTCTTTCCTTTTTGAGTTGAGACAGTAGAAGAGATGCTGCATTCTCTGTTGCAAACATCTCTGAACATGTTCTCATGATCATCCAAAGGATTTAAGGCTAGAACAATGATCTTAACCATGATCATTGCAAGCTTTTGAAGGATTCATGATCAAACCATGATTTAATCTCTGTTAATCTTCTAATCTGAATTCTGATCTCTTTGGATCTTCTTTCATTGATCATGTTAGTGGTTAATAGTTGTGTTTTCTTTCCATGATCCATAATCCATAGAATTCTAGTTGTTCTCTTCTACCTTACTATGTGTTCTTCATGATGCATGATAGTTACATATATGGTAGGTTTTATTTCCTTATTTAGATTTATGCTTCTAAGCCTTATTCCATGAAGACCTATGTATGTTTTCATGTTTTCATTACCGAAAGCAATGATCCATCCTCCTATAGTTCTTGTCTTGTTTTCTATTTCAAAATTCATCAAGATCCATGTTTGAGTTAATTATGGTAACTTTTTGTTTCCTAATTTGGATCTTGATACCTTGATTTGATTAGTGTTTTGAGGTCCCCTATATGCTAGAATACTACTGATGTAGTCTACCCCTTGATTAGTACCCTTTTGAACCACCAAATTCGGATTTCATATCTTAAAACTCTGATTTTATAAGCTACTGTCTGCATTGGTCGACTGATTGGTCGACTGGACCACTCGACCAATCCACTCGACCAATGAGTACAGCAACTCCAGAATTGGTCTGTTTCGGATATTTTGATATATATTCTGCTAGGGATCTTTCCTAATATGTTGTATATACTTGTTTAGGACCTTCTTCTCAAGTTTGCCAAGATCTTACTTGATTTCTTAGGATTCTTTGCGAGTTATAAAAGGTAAGGATGGTTATTTTCCTTAATTACATAGATAGCATGAATCTAGTTTCTATATTTGAATATCATTAATATGTTTCCTAAATTAGATTCTTACAATGATATACTACTGTTGCATAACTTTGATTACAGTAGCATTACTTATTCATATTGAGTTGATTCATGTATGATTTACTTACCAATGTTATACAACTGATTGTAATACTGATTTCTTTCCATATATGTAGTTACCATATATGTGATGATATGAATTGATGCATGTGTATGCTTACGTATGGTTTGGAAAGGAGAGGTGTCCTTTTGACACTTCTGTCCTTGGACTACTACGGGAATATTATGGGATGTTTCCGGAGATGCCCTCTGGACACCTTCCTAAACTGTTGGATGACATATATAGGATTGTCTAGTAGTGTTTGGCTAGGATGTCCTGTTATGTCAGACCCTAATCGGAGGGGTATTGAGACCGAACGACCCGTGGTAGCAATGGGGATTCATGGGCGCTCAAGACCGGTAACCAACCCGTGAGAGGACAGGAATCACATTGTGGGGGCCATTTATTGGTAGGGTTGCATATGATTAGACTTGGGCTCACGGGCGCTTAAGACCGGTAACCAACCCGTGAGAGGACGTGAGAGCTTCCCGTTTACCATATGTGGATGATCAATAGGGTTGATGAGTCCGTAGTCCGAGTTGGTCGGTGCCATAGGATACGCCGACTCTAGTGTGAAGGATACCGGAAAGGATCGTCGGGGACGAGGAATGGAAGTATCTCGGATCGACTTGATGTAACCAAGTAGAAGACTTGCATTTGGCTAGGTTTTACCCCGACATGCGCCAGTACTTATACCAAATGGTTGTGAGAGAGTGTGTTGACTTAACCCCCCGCCAAGGTTTGTCCCGAGGGATGAAGGACCCATTACCAATCGGCTGCTCAAGACCGGTGAAATGATCCGTGAGAGAATCCAAGATATCTTAAATGGTTGAGGATGTGAGTGGACTTTCCTAAAGAAGTACGGTGCTACGACTTAAAGCATGTCTGCCAATAGAGACCAGCATCCATAGAGTTAGATTCATTCATTCATTGTTTGTCTCATATCATATTGCATTTATGATTGTTCGGAATCCCGCCATTTGTGTTATTATGGATTTTAATCGCCTTTACTGAGTTTCTTTGAAACTCATTCCTTTATTGTACAATGTTGTTAGACTATCCTGCAGTACCGAGTACTATGACGGTTCCTATGAGGAAGCGCAAGGCGAAGAGACATATCTCCGGGGAAGGTGATTGCGGTTACCACAATTACTCTGAAGATCTCACGGGTGGTTATGCTCCGTACGATGCTTAGTCCGACCATTGAGTGGAAGCGTCCTTGTGCTATTTATGAGATCTACACCTACAAGGATGTCGTCTACAAAGTGGAGAATAATTTAGTTACCCAATGTACTTGCTACTGGGATTAGCTTTTATCTAGTTTATTCTTTAGAGCTACTTTTTCGCTGGATGTAAAGTGGGATTTTTGCTTCACTTTACTTATCTGTTTGATACTCTGATTATGTCTATTATTCCGATTCGTTTATGATTCATTCTTTCATTATTGGATCTATGATTTATCTTCCGCACTCAAGTTATGATTGTTCATGATTATGTTATTGTTTATGTGGGAGGTTGATCACTCGATTCCTGATCTTCGGGCTGTGGATCACACTCTCGGGTATGCCAGATAGGGTACCGGCTGGGAGGGCGTGACACCTCATACTCGCCTGATGGAGAGTTTTCTGAAGATGCAAGTACCCACTTTCACTGGAGTTACCAAGGACCCCTTGTTTCCTAACAAGTGGCTTCGTGAGTTGGAGAAGGCTTTCCGACATCTACAATGCTCGGAAGCTCGGAAGATTCTGTTTTTGAGCGAGAAGTTGCAACAAGAAGCTGATGCATGGTGGATCTCCACTCGGCCTGTTTTGGAAGGTTTGCATGCAGGAGTTGTAACTTGGGAGTTGTTCAAAGAGGCTTTTTGTATGAATTACTTTCCCGAGGCGGTAAAAGATGCGAAGGAAGCTGAGTTCATGATTCTTACACAAGGATCTCTGTCTGTGTTGGAGTACCAACAGAAGTTCGAGGAGCTTCATTTCTTTGCTCCAGATTCTCTGAAGGATGACCTCGCCAAAGCAAAAAAGTTCTTCAAAGGACTGTGCCCTGCCATTAAAGCTTACCTCACACTCCAGCCTATAGTGAGCTATGCTCAAGTGGTGCAGAACTCGAAGAAGTTGGAAGAAACAGAGAAGGAAAGTGCTCGTGTGCAAAAGCCCCGGCGATCAAGGAATTCTGGTTTGGTGGATCGTAATGACTGTCGTTTTGTGAGACCTACACCCTACCCCACTCCTACCTTTCAGTCTAAGAGTGTAGGTCAGAACTCGGGTTTTCAGCAGCCCGGCCAGTTTAGACAGTATGGCGGAAACCGACCACCAGCAAGTGCAAGTGCAAGTGCAAGTGCAAGTGCTAGGCCTTTTGTTCGAAGCCCTCTGTTGCAGCCACCCTCGTTGGATCCAAAGCAATCCTGTTTGCTTCTACCGCAAGCAAGCTGGTCATTTTGCTCGTGCTGTCCAAGCAGCCGCCTGCCCAGACCCTCGCCTGATGGTGAAGAGTGCTCCTGCTCCTCCCTCTCGGTAGAGTTTTCAGTATTTCCAGTCTTGAGCAGGATCCAAGCCATGATGTGATTACAGGTACATTGTTAGTTGCTTCTATTTCTGCATTTGTCTTATTTGATACGGGTGCATCTCATTCGTTTATGTCATTTGCATTCATCAAGAAGACTAACCTAATCCCTAAGAAGTTGTCTAGTTGTTTATTGATTAGTACACTTACTGGTCCTGTTGTGAAACTAGATAAGGGGTTATCTAGATGTCCTGTGTTGATTGGTGAGAAGAACTTGGAAGCCAATTTTGTAATTCTTGACATGAAGGACTTCGATATTATTTTGGGAATTGATTGGTTAACAGCCCACAAAGCTGTGTTCCTTTGTTCCTCAAAGAAGATTCAGTTCCATATTTGTGGAAGTCCGGTCTTGGAATTTCAGGGGGAAAAGAGAAGGGTTTGTAAGAAAGTGCTTGTCCGTGACCGATGCAAGTCTATGCCCTAGTGGATGATGCTTCATCCGAAGGCAAGGGTAAAGTGGAGAAAAGAGTCGATGAAGTCGAGTTGTCTGCGACTTTGTTGATGTCTTCCCGATGATCTATCGGGAGTGCCTCCAGACAGGGATGTCGAGTTTTCTATTGATCTCGTCCCTGGTGCCGCTCCGGTATCTAAAGCTCCGTATAGGATGGCTCCTACCGAGTTGAAAGAGTTGCAAAATCAGTTGAATGAGCTCATTGATAGAGGTTTTGTACAGCCTAGTGTGTCACCTTGGGGAGCTCCGGTCTTGTTTGTCAAGAAGAAAGACGGTAGTATGCGCTTGTGCATCGACTACCGTGAGTTGAATAAGCTGACTATCAAGAATAGATATCCGCTGCCCAGAATTGATGATCTCTTCGATCAGTTGAAGGGTGCAGTTGTGTTCTCAAAGATTGACTTAAGGTCCGGATACCACCAATTGAAAGTGAAGTCTAGTGATATCTTCAAGACAGCTTTCCGAATGCGGTATGGTCACTACGAGTTTAGAGTCATGCCCTTCGGATTGACCAATGCTCCTGCAGGTGTTCATGGACCTCATGAACCGAGTATTTCACGATGTGCTTGATAAGTTTGTGATTGTTTTCATTGATGACATCTTGATCTATTCGAAGAGCGAAGAAGAGCATGCGAGTCATCTAAGTTTCACTTTGCAAAGGTTGCGAGAAAAGAAGTTGTTCGCTAAGTTTAGCAAGTGTGATTTCTGGCTTAAGAGAGTGGTATTCCTTGGTCATGTGGTTTCAGCCAAAGGTATTCGTGTCGATCCTGAAAAGGTTCAAGCTGTGGCTGATTGGGAAAGACCGAAGTCAGTAACGGAAATAAGAAGTTTTCTTGGATTGGCGGGTTACTACAGAAGATTTATTGAGAACTTTTCTCGGTTGGCTGCTCCTATGACTAAGTTGACCAAGAAAGAAGAGAAGTTTGTTTGGTCTGACGCCTGTGAGAAGAATTTCCAAGAGTTGAAAGATAGATTGACAAGTGCCCCGGTTTTGACTATACCTGATAGTTCCGGTGGTATGACAGTTTATACCGATGCGTCAAAGATTGGATTGGGTTGCGTACTGATGCAACATGGCAAGGTAGTAGCCTATGCTTCTCGGCAGTTGAAAGATTACGAGCGGAATTATCCCACTCACGATCTAGAACTTGCCGTTGTTGTCTTTGCTTTGAAGATTTGGAGACATTACCTCTACGGTGAGAAGATTGCCATTTTCACGGATCATAAGAGTTTGAAATACTTCTTTACCCAAAAGGAGTTGAACATGAGACAAAGGAGATGGTTGGAACTAGTCTCTGATTATGATTGTGATATTCAGTATCACCCTGGGAAAGCAAACGTTGTTGCTGATGCTCTTAGTAGGAAGAACCGGAAGAAGACTTTGGATTTGAATGCTTTGAGTTTACCATTGTGGTCTTCTATTGAGAGTTTTGATTTGGAAATTGTCCCTGAGAATTCTGATTTTATTCTTTCTGCCATGACGGCAAGATCTGATCTTAGAGATAAGATTGTTGCTCTACAGAGTTTCGATCAAGAGCTTTTGATCAAAGTTGAGAAGATTTCTTCGAATCCTGAGTCGGACCCCGACTTTGGTATATCCATGGATGGTGCTTTGTTGTTTAGAGGAAGAGCGTGCGTGCACTCGCAAACGAAGAAATTAAGAAAGAAATATTGAAGGAAGCACACCAGTCAGTCTTTACTATACACCGGGAAGCACCAAGATGTACAAGGACTTGAAGGAACATTTTTGGTGGATTGGTCTGAAGGCTGATGTTGATGATTTTGTTGCCAAGTGTGAGACTTGCCAACGTGTGAAAGCCGTTCGACAACCTCCATCTGGATTACTTCAACCTCTTCCTATTCCTAGTTGGAAGTGGGAGGATATCTCCATGGACTTTGTGACTAGCTTGCCTCGGACAAGTAAAGGCAATGACACTGTGTGGGTGATTGTTGATAGGTTGACCAAATCAGCCCACTTCATTCCTATGAAGATCACTCATACTACTGGATAAGCTAGCAAGGCTTTATGTGGATAATGTGGTTCGTCTGCATGGTGTGCCATTGAGTATTGTTTCGGATCGTGATCTTAGGTTCACCTCAAGGTTTTGGAATAGTTTGCAGAAGGCCTTGGGAACCCAATTGAACTTGAGTACAGCTCATCATCCACGGTCGATGGACAATGCGAGCGGACAATTCAGACATTGGAAGACATGCTCAGATCTTGTGTGGTGGATATGGGTGGTAATTGGGATGAACACCTAGCTTTGGTTGAGTTTGCCTATAACAACAGGTTATCAAGCAACAATAGGCATGGCTCCATTCAAGGCTTTGTATGGTAGTACTTGTAGGACACCTTTGTACTGGACTGAGACAGGTGAAAGAAAAGTCTTAGGTCCTGAAATGATTGAAGCTACGAGTGCTATGGTAGATATGATAAGAGAAAGGATTAAGTCTGCCCAGTCAAGACAGAAATCTTATGTTGATAAGAGAAGGACCGATTTGGAATTTCAAGTTGGAGAGAAAGTCTTTCTGAAGGTTTCACCAATGAAGGGTGTGATGAGATTCAATGTTAAGGGAAAGCTTAGCCCTCGTTACATTGGACCTTACGAGATTTTGGAAAAGGTTGGACCTGTTGCGTATCGATTAGCATTACCTCCGCCTCTTGCTGGTGTTCACAATGTGTTTCATATTTCGATGCTTCGTAATTACATAGAGAATCCGGAACACATTTTGCAGCAAGCACCTGAAGGACTTAGTGCTGATTTGACCTACGATGAAGAACCGGCCGAAATCTTGGATAAGAAGGACAAGCAGCTGCGGAATCGCACCATCCCTTTGGTGAAGATTCGGTGGAAGAACCATACCCCTAAAAAAGCTTCTTGGGAGAAGGAAGAAGACATGAAGAAGAAGTTTCCTTACCTCTTTGGAAGCACAGGTACGCTTTCAATTTCGAGGACGAAATTTCTTTAAGGGGGGGAGAATGTAAAACCCAGCCCTAACCTTGACCCGGAAACCTTGTTATTTGTAGGTCCGATGACCCGAAGTAAAGTAAGAAGTCAGGTTTGGGCCATCCCAGTAGAGGACTTGGTGTCTGGCTTTGAATCCATGAAAGTTGATGATGAAGTTCTATTTATGGAAACTGAATCTTGATGAAGATCGGATTAGTTGATGGACTTGGAGTGCTCTCTATCTTGGTTTGAAGGCATTTCTACCTATTAGGTAAGTCACTTGACATGTGTGCAAAACCCCTTTAGGATTGGATTTGATCTGGGTCTTCAATTCCCTGTTTTGGAATTGCTGTCAGCATTGGTCGACTGATTGGTCGACTGGACCAGTCGACCAATCCACTCGACCAATGGGTGTTGTCTTTGGCAATTAGGTATTTCTTGCTCTATTTAAGTCCAATCTCGAGTCTACTTCGTATTTTCTGCCTCCAAACTCTTTGGAACGAACCAAAGACCTCTGCAAGTCATCTCCCTTGCATCCTTGGTGATTTTCTTAACGGATCTTCGTCAAAACTCTTCCTTTTCATCAAAAGGTATGTCTACACTCTCTTCTTCTCCTCTATCTCTTATTTTCTTTCCTTTTTGAGTTGAGACAGTGGAGGAGATGCTGCATTCTCTGTTGCAAACATCTCTGGACTTGTCTCTCATGATCATCCTAAGGATTAAAGGCTAGAACAATGATCTTAACCATGATCATTGCAAGCTTTTGAAGGAATCATGATCAAACCATGATCTAATCTTTGTTTAACTTCTTATTTGAATTCTGATCTCCTTGGATCTTCTATATTGATCATGTTATTAGTTAATTGCTGTGTTTTCTTTTCATGATCCATGATCTATCAATCTCTAGTTGTTTCTCTTCTACCATACCATGTTTTCTTCATGAATCATGATAGTTACATATATGGTAGGTTTTGTTTCCTTATTTAGATTTATGCTTTTAAGCCTATTTCCTTGAAGATCTAAGTATGCTTTTCATGATATCTTTACCTGAAGCAATGATCCATCCTCCTATTGTTCTTGTCTTTGATTTCTACCTTGAATTCTTCAAGATCCATGGTTGATCTAATTATGGTAACTTTTTGTTTCCTAATTTGGATCTTGATGGCTTGATTTGATTAGTGTTTTGAGGTCCCCTATATGTTAGAATACTACTGATGTAGTTTACCCCTTGATTAGTACCCTTTTGAACCACCAAATTCGGATTTCATATCTTAAAACTCTGTTTTTTTAGGCTACTGTCTGCATTGGTCGATGGACCAGTCGACCAATCCACTCGACCAATGAGTACAAAGCAACTCCGAATTGGTCCGTGTTGGATGTTTTGGTATCTTTTCTGTTAGGGATCTTTCCTAATATGTTGTATACACTTGTTTAGGACCTTCTTCTCAAGTTTGCCAAGATCTTACTTGATTTTTTAGGATTCCTTTGCGAGTTATAAAAGGTAAGGATGGTTATTTCCTTAATTGCATAGATAGCATGAATCTAGTTTCTATATTTGAATATCATTGATATGTTTCCTTAATTAGATTCTTACAATGATATACTACTGTTGCATAACTTTGATTACAGTAGCATTACTTATTCATATTGAATTGACTCATGTATGATTTACTTACCAATTATATACAATGTGATTGCAATTATTGATTTCTTTCCATATATGAAGTTACCATATATGTGATGATATGAATTGATGATGTGTATGCTTAAGTATGGTTTGGAAAGGAGAGGTGTCCTTTTGACACTTCTGTCCTTGGACTACTACAGGAATATTATGGGATGTTTCCGGAGATGCCCTATGGACACCTTCCTAAACTGTTGGATGACATATCTAGGATTGTCTAGTAGTGTTTGGCTAGGATGTCCTGTTATGTCAGACCCTAATTGGAGGGGTATTGAGACCGAACGACCCGTGGTAGCAATGGGGATTCATGGGCGCTCAAGACCGGTAACCAACCCGTGAGAGGACAGGAATCACATTGTGGGGGCCATTTATTGGTAGGGTTGCATATGGTTAAACTTGGGCTCACGGGCGCTTAAGACCGGTAACCAACCCGTGAGAGGACGTGAGAGCTTCCCGTTTACCATATGTGGATGATCAATAGGGTTGATGAGTCCGTAGTCAGGGACTATGAGGACTCTAGTGTGAAGGATACCGGAAAGGATCGTCAGGGACGAGGAATGGACGTATTTGGATCTGACTTGATGTAACTAAGTAGAAGACTTGCATTTGGCTAGGTTTTACCCTGACATGCGCCGGTACTTAGACCAATGGTGATGTGAGAGAGTGGTGACTTAACCCCCAGCCATGGAATGTCCCGAGGGATGCCGGACCCATTACCAACTGATGATGAGTGATTGAGACCTTCCTAAAGAAGTACGGTGCTATGACTTAAAGCATGTCTGCCAATAGAGACCAGCATACATAGAGTTAGATTCATTCATTCATTGCTTGTCTCATATCATATTGCATTTGTGTTTGTTCTGAAATCCTGCCATTTATGTTATTATGGATTTTAACTGCCTTACTGAGTTTCTTTGAAACTCATTCCTTTATTGTACAATGTTTGTTAGACTATTCTGCAGGTACTGAATATTATGACGGTCCCTATGAAGAAGCGCAAGGCGAAGAGGCATATCTCCAGGAAGGTGATTGCGGTTACCACAATTACACTGAAGATCCCGCGAGTGGTTATGCTCCGTACGATGCTTAGTCCGACCATTGAGTGGAAGCGTCCTTGTGCCATTTATGAGATTTACACATATAAGGATGTTGTCTATAAAGTGGAGAACAATTTAGTTACCCATTGTACTTGCTACTGGGATTAGATTTTGTCTAGTTTATTCTCTTTTGGAGCTACTTTTCCGCTGGTTGTAGAGTGGGATTTTGCCTCACTTTACTTATCTGTTTTGACACTCTGATTATATCTAGTATTCTGATTTATTTATGATTCATTCTTTCCTTATTGGATCTATGGTTTATCTTCCGCACTTTTATTATGATTGTTCATGATTATGTTATTGTTTATGTGGGAGGTTGATTACTCGATACCTGATCTTCGGGCTGTGGATCACACTCTCGGGTATGCCAGATAGGGTACCGGCTGGGAGGATGTGACATCAACAAAGACGGATAACAACAACGTTGAGGTTGTTGATGGAGTTAACATCGGAGGAGATCCTTCAAACAATACCGTTGAAGGCAAAATCAACAAACAAGGAGACAACACATTCGTTGGCATGGTAAGTTAGGTCATAGTAGTGTGAAATATATTACTAAACTATGCAAGTTAGGGATGATCACCGATATGGTGGAATCTCCTGAGGACAAGTGTAAAACTTGTGTGGAGGCTTAGTTAACCAAAATGCCTCACAAGATTATGGATAGAAAGAGTGATCTCTTGGAATTATCCATAGTGACTTATGTGACTATAAGTCATATGAATCAAGGAGATGAAACAATTATGTTATCATCTTCATAGATGATTATTCTAGATATACCATGATATATTTGCTCAAATCAAAGGGAAGTTGAAAATCAACTTGGCAAGAAGATTACAAGACTTAGAACCGATAGAGGGACTGAGTATTTTAATATTGATAAGTTTTGTGAGGAAAATGGAATTATCCATGAAACGACCGCTCCTTACCAACTGGAATCAAATGGGTTAGCGGAAAGAAAAAATAGATCTTTTAAAGAGATGATGAAATCCATGTTGTTGAGTTCTAATGTACCACTTGATATGTGGGGGGAAGCCATGTTGACTTTATATTATCTATTATATAGAATCCCACATAACAAGACCGGTATGGTTCCATTTGAAAAATGGTTTGGTAGAAAACCATGTATAAAACATTTACGTGTTTGGGGCTGTTTTGCCAAGGTGTTATTACCGGATTCCAAGAAAAGGAAACTCGGTCCCAAAACATGTGATTGTGTGTTCTTGGGATATGCGATAAATAGCACGGCATACCAATTCATGGTAATTAAATCCATGGATGATGTTATTGAACCAAATAGCATCATAGAATCAAGGGACGTTGAGTTTTTTGAAAGTATCTTCCCCTTTAACTCCGCCTTACCTATAAGTAAGAAGAGCCAATTGATCAATGGGGAATTGGATCCAATTGATGAGAATATCAATCAATTGGGTAATAGTGATGGAAATCAACCAAGAACAAGCAAACAACTCAAAAGACCCAAATATAAGGATGATGCGTGGCTTGTTTACTTGGTAGATAAGGATCCTTTTAATTATAAAGAGGCTATCACATCACTAGATGCCATCTTTTGGAAGGAGGCAATCAAGAGTGAACTTGATTCAATCTTGGCGAATAATACTTGGGAATTGGTAGTGTCACATCCTCCCAGCCGGTACCCTATCTGGCATACCTGAGAGTGTGATCCACAGCCCGAAGATCAGGTATCGAGTAATCAACCTCCCACATAAACAATAACATAATCATGAACAATAATAATAAAAGTGCGGAAGATAAACCATAGATCCAAATAAGGAAAGAATGAATCATATATATAAATCAGAGTACTAGATATAGTCAGAGTGTCTAAAACAGATAAGTAAAGTGAGGCAAAATCCCACTCTACAACCAGCGGAAAAGTAGTTCTAAAAGAGAATAAGCAAGACAGAATCTAATCCCAGTAGCAGGTACAATGGGTAACTAAATTGTTCTCAACTTTATAGACAACATCCCTATAAGTATAAATCTCATAAATAGCACAAGGACGCTTCCACTCAATGGTTGGACTAAGCATCGTACGGAGCATAACCACTCGCGGGATCTTCAGTGTAATTGTTGTAACCGCAATCACCTTCCTGGAGATATGCCTCTTCTCCTTGCGCTTCTTCATAGGGGCCGTCATAATATTCAAGCACTGTAGAATAGTCTAACAAACATTGTACAATAAAGGAATGAGTTTCAAAGAAACTCAAGAAGGCGATTAAATCCATAATAACATAAATGGCAGGATTTCGTAACAAACATAAATGCAATATGGTATGAGACAAACAATGAATGAATGAATCTAACTCTACATATGCTGGTCTCTATTGGCAGACATGCTTTAAGTCATAGCACCGTACTTCTTTAGGAAGGTCTCAATCACTCATCAACAGTTGGTAATGGGTCCGGCATCCCTCGGGACATTCCATGGCTGGGGGTATAGATCACCACTCTCTCACATCAATGGTCTAAGTACCGGCGCATGTCAAGGTAAAACCTAGCCAAATGCAAGTCTTCTACTTAGTTACATCAAGTCAGATCCAGATACGTCCATTCCTCGTCCCTGACGATCCTTTCCGGTATCCTTCACACTAGAGTCCTCATAGTCCCTGACTACGGACTAATCAACCCTATTGGTCATCCACATATGGTAAACGGGAAGCTCTCACGTCCTCTCACGGGTTGGTTACCGGTCTTAAGCGCCCGTGAGCCCAAGTCTATCCATATGCAACCCTACCAATAAATGGCCCCCACAATGTGATTCCTGTCCTCTCACGGGTTGGTTACCGGTCTTGAGCGCCCATGAATCCCCATTGCTACCACGGGTCGTTCGGTCTCAATACCCCTCCGATTACGGTCTGACATAACGGGACATTCTAGCCCAACACTACTAGACAAATCCTAGATATGTCATCCAACAGTTTAGGAAGGTGTCCAGAGGGCATCTCCGGAAACATCCCATAATATTCCCGTAGTAGTCCAAGGACGAAGTGTCAAAAGGACACCTCTCCTTTCCAAACCATACTTAAGCATACACATGCATCAATTCATATCATCACATATATGGTAACTTCATATATGGAAAGAAATCAATAACTACAATCAATTTGTATATAACTGGTAAGTAAATCATACATGAGTCAATTCAATATGAATAAGTAATGCTATTGATATCAAGACAGTACCACAGTAGTATGACATTATAAGAATCTAATTAAAGAAATAACTTAACAAGACTCAAATATAGAAACTAAGATATGCAATTTATGTTGTTAAAGAAGTAACCATCCTTACCTTTTATAACTCGCAAAGGAATCCTAAGAAATCAAGTAAGATCTTGACAAACTTGAGAAGAAGGTCCTAAACAAGTGTATACAACATATTAGGAAAGATCCCTAACAGAAAAGATACCAAAACATCCAACACGGACCAATTCTGGAGTTGCTTTGTACTCATTGGTCGAGTGGATTGGTCGACTGGTCCAGTCGACCAATGCAGACAGTAGCCTATAAAATCAGAGTTTTGAGATATAAAATCCGAATTTGGTGGTTCAAAAGGGTACTAATCAAGGGGTAAACTACATTAGTAGTATCCTAACATATAGGGGATCTCAAAACACTAATCAAATCAAGTCATCAAGATCCAAATTAGGAAACAAAAAGTTACCATAATTAGATCAATCATGGATCTTGAAGAATTCAAGATAGAAATCAAAGACAAGAACAATAGGAGAATGAATCATTGATTCAGGTAAAGGTATCATGAAAAGCATACTTAGATCTTCAAGAAAATAGACCTAAGAGCATAAATCTAAATAAGGAAACAAAACCTACCATATATGTAACTATCATGATTCATGAAGAAAACATGGTATGGTAGAAGAGAAACAACTAGAGATTGATAGATCATGGATCATGAAAAGAAAACACAGCAATTGACTACTAACATGATCAATATAGAAGATCCAAGGAGATCAGAATTCAAATCAAAAGTTAAACAAAGACTAGATCATGGTTTGATCATGATTCCTTCAAAAGCTTGCAATGATCATGGTTAAGATCATTGTTTTAGCCATTAATCCTTAGGAAGATCATGAGAGACAAGTCCAGAGATGTTTGCAACAGAGAATGCAACATCTCCTCTACTGTCTCAACTCAAAAAGGAAAGAAAAACAGAGATGGAGGAGAAGAAGAGAGTGTAGACATACCTTTGATGCAAAAGGAAGAGTTTTGACGAAGATCCGTCAAGAAAATCACCAAGGATGCAAGGGAGATGACTTGCAGAGGTCTTTGGTTCGTTCCAAAGAGTTTGGAGGCAGCAAATACGAAGTAGACTCGAGATTGGACTTAAATAGAGAGCAAGACCTAATTGCCAAAGACAGCACCCATTGGTCGAGTGGATTGGTCGACTGGTCCAGACGACCAATGCAGACAGCAATTCCAAAACAGGGAATTGAAGACCCAGATCAAATCCAATCCTAAAGGGGTTTTGCACACATATCAAGTGACTACCTAATAGGTAGAAATGCCTTCAAACCATGATAGAGAGCAATCCAAGTCCATCAACTAATCCGATCTTCATCAAGGTTCAGTTTCCATAAATAGAACTTCATCATCAACTCTCATGGATTCAAAGCCAGACAACAAGTCCTCCACTGGGATGGCCCAAAGCTGACTTCTTACTTTACTTCGGGTCACTGGACCTACAAATAACAAGGTTTCCGGGTCAAGGTTAGGGCTGGGTTTTACAGGTAGATTTACCAATTGGCTCTAAAACTTTGGAGACCAAGTGGATATTTTGAAAGAAGTTAAAAAGTGATGGGTCCCTTGATCGTTTCAAGGCTAGATTTGTTGTCAAGGGATTTAGGCAAAAACCAAACATCGATTATTTTGACACATTTGCCCCTGTGTCAAGAATTGCCTCAATAAGGGTTATGTTGGTAATTGCGTCAATACATAACTTGGTCATCCATTAAATGGATGTAAAACCTACTTTTCTAAGTGGTGATTTAGAAGAGGAAATTTACATAAAACAACCAGAAGGTTGTATTGTAAAAGGACAAGAGAAAAAAGTCTGCAAGCTTCGAAAATCCTTATATGGATTGAAGCAAGCGCCTAAGCAATGACATGAAAAGTTAGACAAGGCTCTAATTTCAAATGGCTTTATCGTCAACAATGCCGAAAGGTACTTATATAGCAAGTTTCACGGTGGTAAAGGCGTATTTATTCTACCATATGTAGATGATATGTTGATAATGGGGACGAGCTTGGCAATAGTGAATCAAACTAAGAATATTTTGATGTCTAATTTTGACACAAAAGACTTAGGGGAAGCTAATATGATTCTTGAGATCAAGATCATCAAGCAAGGGAATTGTATTTCCCTATCTCAAGCCCGTTATGTGGAAAACATACTTAAAAAGTATGGCTACCATGAACTTTCAGCAGTCAAAACACCTTTTGAGGTGGGATGTCATTTGAAAAGGAACTTGGGTGAACCAGTGAACCAGGAAAGGTATGCACAAATCATTGGTTCAGTTTCATATCTTATGAATTGTACACGTCCGGATATTGCTCTTGCGGTAGGAAAGTTGAGTCAACATACTCAAAATCCAAGTAAAGAGCATTGGAGTGCAATTGATAGATTACTAAGGTAGCTAAAAGGTACTACAGACTATAGTTTACACTATAGTGGTAAACCAACAATTCTAGAAGGTTATTGCGATGCTAATTGGATTTCAGATACAAACGAATCCTTAGCCACTAGTGGGTATGTGTTTACACTAGCAGGCGATACAATATCTTGGAAGTCCACAAAGCAATCGTGTGGAACAGGTTCTACCATGGAAGCTGAGTTCATAGCTTTAAAGAAGGTAGGAACATAAGCTGAATGGCTTAGAAATTTAATGGTGGATATACCATTGTGGGAAAAACCGACGCCATCGGTATCACTACATTGTGATAACCAAGCGGCTATTCACTTAGCCAAGAATAAAGTGTACAATGGTAAAAGGAGGTACATACGCCTTAGACACAATCTTGTGCGACAGTACATAGATGAAGGAATGATAGCTATCAATTATGTGAAGTCAGAAAGGAATCAAGCTGACATGTTCACAAAGGCTATGTCTGTCAAAAACGTGTGTATTGCATCTACAGGAATGGGGTTACTGCCTAATCCTCAGGTCATATTGTCACATCCCCCCATCCAGTACCCTATCTGGATTACCCGGGGAAGTGATCCACAACCCAAAAGATCAAGTTTAGGAACGATCATATCCATTTAGCACAATAACATAATCAAAAGCAAGAACAAATCATTGTATTCTAATAAGTTAATAATAAAATTCAAGAAAAGGTCTCAGAAGGTTCACTAAGAATATCAGAGTGTGAATTTACAAGATACCAAATCAAAAGACAACTGTAGAGTACAGCGAAAATATACTCCACAACATATGCGGAAGGTAGATCGAAATCTAAGTAAAGCTCTAAGCTAATACAAGTAAAGTAAAAGTCTAGAAGAATGTAGAGAAAACTATTCCACATCTTCAGTCAGCTCTTCTTCTTCTTCAGTCTTTATCTTCTTTACCTTGTGCTTCCTCGTACGTACTGTCATGGTATTCCGAACCTGTAGAGAAATCTAACAAAGATATGGTACAAAAGGAGTGAGTTTCAAAAGAATCTCAGTAAGGCAAGTTAACTCATAACAACATAAATAACATGCTGCAGAACATAACAAGATGCAATGTAATATGAAACAGATAATGTATGTATGCATCTAAACTTTATGTATGCTAGTCTCTATGGCAGACATGCTTTAAGTCATAGCACCGTACTTCTTTGGGTAGGTCAATCACACAACGCTTTTTGATAGTGGGTTCGGCATCCCTCGGGACATTCCATGGCTGGGGGTTAAGTCACCACTCTCACATCACCATTGGTCTAAGTACTGGCGCATGTCAGGGTAAAGCCTAGCCCAATGCAAGTCATCTACTCAGTTACATCAACTCAGATCCAGATACGTCCATTCCTCCCCTCTCGGGATCCTTTCCGGTATCCTTCACACTAGAGTCAGCGTATCCGACTCTCTCAAATACGAACTCATCAACCCTATTGGTTATCCACATACGGTAAACAGGAAGTTCTCATGTCCTCTCATGGGTTGGTTACCGGTCTTGAGCTCCCATAAGCCCAAGTCTAGCCATATGCAATCCTCCAATAAATGGCCCCCACAATATGATTCCCGTCCTCTTACGGGTTGGTTACCGGTCTTGAGCGCTCGTGAATCACATTGCTACCACGGGTCGTTCGGTCTCAATACCCTTCCGATTCGGGTCTGATATAACAGGGACATCCTAGCCAAACACTGCTAGACAGCCCTAGGTATGACAACCAATGATTCGGGAAAGCGTCGATGGGCATCTTCGGAGAATGTCCCATACTAGTCCCTCCGATGTCCAAGGACAGAAGTGTCAAAAGGACACTTCCCAATCCCAAACCATACCTAATCAAACACATTCTTAGATCAGTCATGACATACACAACCAACAATTCATCATATAAAAGAGAATGCATAATCCGATCAAGCAGTAATAAACATTTCATATAAGCTTGAATGATGAAAAAGAATACATAAACAAGTGCTACTGTACTTACAGTAGTGTATCAGAAGTATAAAGTACAAGACCAGTAAACAAACTCATAGTTTCATAAAGTAGAAACCAAAGAGTATGCGATCTATGTTATTATGAAATAAATGTCCTTACCTTGATTATCGTTGAAGATAATCCAAAGATCAAAGAGAACAATTCCAAACTATGCAAGTAAACTCCTAACAATCGTAGATACAACATTAGGAAAGATACCTAAAAGATCAGAGAGAAAACGAATCGAATCGGGCAAAAAGGAAGCTACTGACATCATTGGTCGAGTGCTTGGTAGACTGGCCCAGTCGACCAAGCGAGTCAATACGGAATTGCTGAAACTGATTTGGTCATAACTTCTTCGTTTGAAGTCGGATTGATCCGAAATTCGAAGGGGAACTTTCTAGGATGTATTAGAATCATATGGTAAGATAAAATCATCAAGTCATGGTCAAAATATGGGTTCTTGATTTGACCCAAGAAACTAGGGTTTCAACCTTTATGGTTGCCATGAAAAGGTATGATCACGGAATGAAAGGGAATGATTGCAATCAAGAACATAATAAGAAAATCAATGAAAATCTAGTTTGGATTAACATAAATATTACCCATGAGGTTTCCCTCACATGAGAGGTTACCAAAGGTTTCCATAAATCAAACAAAGGTCAAGGTTTCAAGAAATTAATCAGGCTAGGGTTAAGATCATGATGATGATCATAGATCTCAAAGAATAGAATGAGATCATGGAATAGATGGTTGCAAGATTGCAGCATCTTCTTCCTGATCTCAATCAAGAACAAGATCGAAGAGAAGAATTTCGCAATGTGGAAGCGATTACTAACCTGGAATTGGCAGAACAACGATGAGAGGCTTCAGATCTGCAGAGGAGTCTTCGAAATCACCAGAGAGAGTTTTGGAGAGGTCTTCTCACGTTCAAAAAGTGTTTAGGAGGCAGCCATAGCTAACAAACACGAAGTAGGGTTTAAATATAAGTGAAAAACCCTAAAATTGCATTTTCTCGGATTTAGCAAACCTTTGGTCGAGTGCTTGGTCGACTGGCCCAGTCGACCAAGGAGTTGACCAAGCAGAACAACAAGGTTCAAACAAGGATTCAAAGGGCTATACAGAGTCAAATTGAGAGGGGTTTTCTCCTACAAGTCAATCGAGAAGTCTAGTTTCTAGAAATACCTTCGGATTGAGCATGAGAGTTCATTAGGTACTTCAAATAATTCACCCCTCTTCGATGCGCAGTTTCTCACTAAACACTGACAATGCTTCCAAGTATGGATTACCATCAATAATATCCATGGGTTTTGGGTCACACACCATGTCTTCTATAGATAGGGCCCACAAAGACTTCTTCCTTCACTTCGGAACCTTGGATTTACCCTAAGGAAAGGTTTGACATGACTTCCTAAGGCTTTCAAAGGGTAGCAACACTGTTATCAAGGTCCAACTTCAAGGTGTAACATTTAAACTAACCTTTCTTTACCCAAAACAGATAGGGTGTCCTGGCTAGGTTTGGGCTGGATTTCACATTCTCCCCCCCTTAAAATAATTTCGTCCTCAAAATTGGGAGAGTTCCTAGATTCCGAAAGACAGGGGTACTTTCCTATTTTCTTGGCTTCTTTCTCTCAAGGTCATCGGAAACAAATATCGATAAGTCTTTTGTAAGAAAACAAGGAATAAATCTAACATGCTTTGAAATCAAATCAAAAGTATAATCATGGCACGATGATGATTTCACAAGGATCATGGCGAAGATCAATATGAAGATCATAAAACTTTAAGAATGAAAGGAGATTGTAGAAGAGATGATTGCAAGGATCAATATGTTGCAAGGATGCGGCATCTTCTTCATAATCTCAATCTCAAAGAATAAATCATAGCAAGAGTAGATCAATACAACACAAGAGAAATTACAAATCTTTGATTGAAGAATAGGAGATGAAAATCTTAAAGTCTTGAAACAATTAGAAGGAATAACAAATCATGAAGATCACACTTGATTTCTCTTCGAAATCATCATGTGGAGAATTCACAAGGTTATAGAGTGTATGGAGTTCCACTCTAGAATAGCAAGGATAGAAGGATCAGTCATGGGAATGATTTAAGATCATCCTCCTATCAAAGGGAATGTAAGGCACAAGAAGAAATCGTGGAGAGAATAGATCAACTTTGGGGTAAACTTCTACCAAAGCAAACTAGGCAATTCGTACAGCAGAGAATAAATCGAACAATGCATATGGTATATATGCATTTGGCACAGTAGCAAGGTTAGGGTTAGGTGGGATCTCAAACATATGATGGATACCCTACCTATGTGAAGATGCTAAATACCTGAATTAGGTTCAAGGGGTACAAACGAAGTCATGGGAGGACCGGTTCAGTACTACTATTTATAATTACTCCATTCTAGGGTGTAGATGAAGGTAATAGTACTACCACAAGGGTAAGGTTGAGCGAAGCTCTTAATTAATCTAATGCCAAGGAATGTGGGGGGGGGGGGGTGTTAGTTGTGGTGCACATCAGAGACTAACCTAAGTGGATGTAGGTGGTTTGGCCGCCGCCAATGAGAACTTATAGGCGAGTTCTTTAAACATTCATGAATCCAGGATAAGGGACATGGCCGGTTCAAAAGTCCAATGTGTAATATAAAAGGTAGCTCCAAAAGTCGACCTTTAGGACATGGATGATGGGGCGGTCAGCTACACTAATGAGGAAAGATTCAAGGAGTCTGACTCTACCCATACTCTGTAGCGCGACTCATTAGACCTAGTATAGGTTCAAGTCCGAAAGACATCTACAACGATGTGTCCTTTAGTGTCTAATAAAGTCACAACACGAGTCATTTTTTGCAATTTTGAAACTTGTGGGGGATTGTTAGGTTTTTTATTAAAATCTAAATTATTTATATTCAGTTTCAAAGATTAATTTTTGCATTTCTTTTATTTAATTATTTTGTTTGTATGTGGGACCCATGAGGTAAGGGTGGTAATGAGGCACCATGAGTAAAGGAGGCCCTTCATGACCTTGGTTATGAGGCTCATCATGGTATTGGTCATGGGTCTTAATGGTCTTGATCATGGTGGTGTGGTGGGGTTACTTGAAGGGTGGAATTTACTTCAATTCTAACTCTTGACCATCAATTCTCATTTCAACTTCATGACCATTCATGGCCATTACCATGAGTGGGGTTGAGGTTATTTAATGGATTAAATCCAATTCATTGCCTTAAGAATCCTAAGGGGTGTAAGGTGAGGTTTGGGCCTATATAAACCCAACACTTCCTTGCATGTGGTGTGCAATTGAGACATTCCTCACTCTCACATTATTTGTGTTCAATCATCTATAGGCTTAGTCAAGGTTGCCATTCTTCAAGATGAACAGTAACTTCTGGACATTCAACTGGACAATTTGAAAAGCCTTGAAGATTTGGTATATGCAAAAAACATTCTGGAATAGATATGGTGCATGTGTTCACATGTAAGATTTAATGGTAAATTTTATTTTATTCTGATTTCTTGCTAAATGTTCTAGGATATGTAAGAGGGATGATATTTTGAGTTGGTTTCAATTGGTAGGTTCATATCTCAGTTATTCTGCAACTACATACTTCCTGAAGCCCTCAAGGTATCTTCTGTACCTAATGACCCCACTTATGAAGGATATGACAGTGAGAAGAGAAGACTAAGAAGTGCCTTCAGTTGAATGTCTTCACTCTCAATGCGGCGAAGCAGGTTATCAGCATCATCATTGTTTATACCGTCACCCTTGAGAGGGTGTCTACTGCCATGGGAATTAAGGAGGTCCAACAATAATTCATTGAAAGAAAGGTGAGGAAGTATATTCTCTTGTATGCTGTAAGACCTGTTCTAAGGTGTTTTTAAGCTGTTCCAACCTCTTTGTGACTGAGTTTCAGATCTGAAACAAGTTGATGTTTGAAGTTCATGATTAAAAATTGGAATCCTAGGTCAACTAGGATTAGGTTAGGGTCCTGGGAAACGGCTTTTGGGGTTTCAGCTAGTGACGGAAGAAGGATCAAGTTGCTGGTTATGTTTCACAAAACTGATTTCTAGCACTATCTTTCCAACTAGAATGGATCTAATTGATTAGAAACTAATAGAATCAAATTTCTGGAAAATTAGAATTTTCTGCAGAATTTCAAGGTTGAAAAAGACTTGCAGAAAATTTCAGATTAGGGAAAACAAGGTGGAATGGGGCAATTGACTTGGGGTTTTTGTCCTATGGCTAGGTGCAACTCTAGGGAAGGAGACAAGGGTTCAAGAAGGGCTGGTGAGGTGGGCTTAATTAAGTAGAGGTGCTGCTGCTTGCGCAGAAATAGAGGAGGAAGGGGATGAACTATGATTGATGAGGGGGAGGGGCTGGAATTGCAGAATCAGGAACGAAAGATGCTAGGGTGAATTGCGATTGGGTTGGGGTTGATTTAGGTAAGAAGGAAAGGGCTGGGGAATGCTATGGCAGAAATGGGAGGGAATAGGAAGGTTGTGAACAGCATAGGTGGGGTGGGGATTATATGTAACTTACTTGGGAGGGTGAGATGAGACTGGACCATGCACTGGAATGCCTTGATGATCTCAGGTGCCTTACCAGCTGAGATTGGATTTCTTTCTCAATTAAATAGGCTCCAGGTAGATGAGAACCAATTATCAGGACCAATACCTAAATCATTCTCAAAGTTAAAAGAAATTAGACATCTTTGAGTGCCTTTTAGAACCAATGGTCATCTCTTGTTTGAAAGGACTTCTAAGTACTTTCAATGTGGTTAATCTGGTCATTTGTAATATTTGTAATCTTTTTGCAGCCACTTGAACAACAATTTGGTTTTGGGAGAATTCTACCTAAACTTTCCAATCTAACAACTCTTTTTCACTTGTGAGTTCATATAGCATCTTGAGAAGTTCATATTATACCTTTAAATTTTAGTTTAGTTATTTCATAGTCTACAGAGGTAGATATTCTAGTCTATTTAAGGGCCTGTTTGGTTACATGAGTCTAGAGATTTCAAATCTATAGATTTCAAATCTATGGAGTTATAATTTATAAAATTAGATGTTTGGTTGTGGAATGAAATCTGTGGATTCATCCTAAAAAACTATTTGGTCGACATGATTTTTGTGAATGTGCAAACGTATAGCTTTTTTGAAATCTCTGGATTTCACCCCTTACCCATAAATCTACAGATTCACGTTTTTAGTGTAAAAAGGTGAATCTCTAGATTTCATGAATCTAGAGATTCTTACAACCAAACGGGTATAATTCTCAGATTCATGAATCCAGAGATTTGAAATCTCTGGATTCATGTAACCAAATAGGCCCTAAGTTTCTCTTATGTTTTTCTTTTTTTTATTTTAAAATTTAAGGGGAAAAAAAAAATTTTTTTTTTTTTTTTTTTATTAAAATCTATATTATCTATATATTAAGTTTCAAAATTAGTTTTTGCATTTCTTTTATTTAATTGTTTTGTTTGTGTGTGGGACCCTTGAGGTAAGGGTGGTAATGAGGCACCATGAGTAAAGGAGGCCCTTCATGACCTTGGTTATGAGGCTCTTCATGACATTGGTCATGGGTCTTAAAGGTCTTGATCATGGTGATGAGGTGGACTTACTTGAATGGTGGAATTACTCAAATTCTAACTCTTGACCTTCATTTCTCATTTCAACTTCATGACCATTCATGGCCATTACCATGAGTGGGGGTTAAGGTTTTTGAATGGGTTAAAGCCTATTCATTCCAAAGAAGTGAATATGAGAGTTACTTCCCCAAGTAGTGGGGAGGTTAGGTCAAGGGGGTTTATTCACATTAGTGGAGGAGGGACAAACCATTGATTCTCCATTAGTGGAGAATTGATTCTCCTCTTGTGAGGAGGTGTGGTTTGGTCCTATATAAACCCAACCCTTCCTTGCATATTGTGTGCAATTGAGACACTCCTCACTCACATTATTTGTTTACAAAGTTCATTTCTTTCTTGAGTTGTCTAAGTGTTGTGCTAGCTTTTGGCTCCTTGAAGGGACTAGAAGAACTACCTCATCTTCTAGTTGGAGGTTGCCTTATCTTGGAGGTGGTGGTGCGAAGAACCCTTGGTAGTAGGGTGCATCAATTACCTTAAAGACAGCATCAAGGTGTGACTCAACCTCATCGATCGGTGGTTCGTTCGGTTGCAACTACAAGCTCTTCGGATTTGCTAAAGATCTTCATCTCTTAATTGTATTGCAATTTCATTTTTGTATGTTTGAAGAATTTGTAATACAATTACCCCAACAAGTTTAAGGTAATTGATTTGGAAGATCCAATGGCTAGTCTTGGAGATGGCGACTTCAACAAAGACGGAGACAACAACATTGAGGTTGTTGATGGAATTAACACCGGAGGAGATCCTTCAAACAATACCGTTGAAGGCAATGTCAACAAACAAGGTGATGACACATTTGTTGCCATAGATGGTATGAGATATCCATTCCTTGCTACTCATGATTCAATCCCCACTAATGTAATTCCAACTGTGACAAATCTTATCCCGAATTTGGGTAAGATGAGGATTGTCACTGAGTTCGACAAAATTGAACAGTTTGGAGGTCAAAACTTCAAAAGGTGGAGGCAAATGTTGCTATTTGCCTTACCCAAATTGGGGTGGCATTTGCCTTGACTGAACCCATGCCAAAAAAAAGTAATGATCCTGTTAAGGAGGGCAAAATGGTGGCTTGGATTCAAGCGGACTACCAATGCAAGAATCGAATTTTGAATGCATTATCTAATGACTTATACCATGTGTATAGTTCATTAGAATATGCCTATTCGATTTGGGATGCTTTGGTTAAAAAGTATTCTCTTGAAGATGTTGGTTCAAAAAAATACTTAGTGGCTAGCTTTCTAAATTTTACTATAAAAGATAGTGACACAATATCAACCCAAATTGATTTATTTCAAATTGTGGTTGGGAAGCTAGCAAAAGAGAAAATGGTCTTACCTGAAGAATTTGTAACCGGTGCCTTGATTGAGAAACTTCCACCTTCATGGAATGCTTTCAAGCTGTCTATGAAACATAAGAAGACAGGATTGACCTTAGACCAGTTGGTTGTAAGGATCAAGATTGAATAAAGGAACCGGTTCAAAGACAAAGGTGAAAAAGACCTTGGAGAAAATCACCTAAAAGCGAATTTGGTGGAAACCAATAAGCAAAACAAGAAGAAGAAAAGTCATCAAGACTATGATGAGTCTTCTAAGAATAAGAAATTGGCTTGTTTTGTTTGTGGAAAGGTTGGCCATTTCAAAAAAGATTGTAGGTTCAAGAAGAAAAAAACTGAAAAGGTGAACCTAGTTGAAGATGATGTGTTTGTAGCTATGATCACAAAAGCCAACTTGGTTGAAAAACCAAAGGATTGGGTGTTGGATAGCGGTGCTACAAGACACACCTGTGGTGATCTCAAGATGTTTTCCTTCTATTCCATGGGCTCAAGTGATGAAAATGTATTTATGGAAAACTGCCAAAGTGCCCCTGTTATGGGAAGAGGTAAGGTGACTTTGAAACTTACTTCGGGAAAAACTATTGTTCTCACCAATGTCCTTCATGTGCCGGATATTAGGCGAAATTTAATTTCAATTCCTTTGCTTAATAAAGTAGGAATGAAGTTGGCTTTTGAAAGTGATAAGACAATTATCACTAAAAACAACGTATTTGTGGGAAAGGGATATCTTAGTGAGTGATTGTTTGTACTTAGTATTTCCAATGTTGTAATTGAAAAGGCTAGTACCTCTTCTGCTTACTTTGTTGTTTCGTCTAATTCTTTTGATTTGTGGCATGATAGGTTAGGTCATAGTAGTGTAAAATATATCACCAAACTATGCAAGTTAGGGATGATCACTGAAAAGGTGGAATCTCCCAAGGACAAGTGTAAAACTTGTGTGGAGGCTAAGTTAACCAAAATGCCCCACAAGACTATGGATAGAAAGAGTGGTCTCTTGGAATTGATCCATGGTGACTTATGTGACTATAAGTCATATGAGTCAAGGGGAAGAAACAATTATGTTATCACCTTCATAGATGATTATTCTAGATATACCATGATTTATTTGCTCAAATCAAAGGATGAGGCCGGAAAGGCATTTATATCTTACAAAACAGAAGTTGAAAATCAACTTGGCAAGAAGATTAAAAGACTTAGAACCAATAGAGGGACTGAGTATTTTAATCTTGATAAGTTTTGTGAGGAAAATGGAATTATCCATGAAACGACCGCTCCTTACCAACCGGAATCAAATGGGGTAGTGGAAAGGAAAAATAGATCTCTTAAAGAGATAATGAACTCCATGTTGTTGAGTTCTAATGTACCACTTAATATGTGGGGGGAAGCCAAGTTGACTTCATGTCATCTATTAAATAGAATCCCACATAACAAGACCGGTATGGTTCCATTTGAAAAATGGTTTGGTAGAAAACCAAGTATAAAACATTTACGTGTTTGGGGCTGTTTGGCCAAGGTGTTATTATTGGATTCCAAGAAAAGGAAACTAGGTCCCAAAACATGTGATTGTGTGTTCTTGGGGCGATAAATAGCATGGCATATCGATTCATGGTAATTAAATCCATGGATGATGTTATTGAACCAAATAGCATCATAGAATCAAGGGACGTTGAGTTTTTTGAAAGAATATTCCCCTTTAACTCCGCCTTACCTATAAGTAAAGAGAGCCAATTGATCAATGGGAATTGGATCCAATTGAAGAGAATATCAATCAATTGGGTATTAGTGATGGAAATGAATCAAGAACAAGCAAACGACTCAAAAGACCCAAATATAAGTGTTTGTGAATTTTAAAAGTAACCACAAGCGCACGGTATCGTGTAGCTAACGATTCGATCTCAAGGAGATATGCTACTTATAATTAAACTTCTTAATAGTAATGCGAGAGTGGAATGATTCAATTTTTGTTAACTAATTCACTAAACTAAACAATCCTAATCTATACGTCTAATGCAATCGAATTGAAACGAAAAATAAATTAAACACAATCAATGCATAAATAAAAGACAGGAAAAAAATGTGAACAATAAAAATAAAAAGGAAAAAAAATAAAACCAGTTAGTATGTTAAAGCAGTCAGTAAAATTTAGTTCATAGTTAAAATATAGATGCAACACCACCCATCACCGAAGCCAGAGGCACAACTGTAGGCTTGCTCCGGTTATGTGGTCCAAGATTATAAATGAATAGGCAAAAAATAAATAACAAAAAGTAAATAACAAAGCAATAAACAAAGCAATAAAAGGAAAAGGAAGCCTCAACCAAAGAGAGGCACGACTGTAGGCATCTCTGATCAACGATCCAGGGGAATGGAGAACAATAAATAATGCTAAAAGTAAATCCTAAATTAAGAATATAGAGGGGTAGATAGAAGCGGGAATGGAGGGAGGAGAGAAGATTAATAAAGAAGGTTACTTACTTGCGAATTGAACAAACGATTCGAATCTCAACCAACCCTAACAACCAGATCTAGATCTAGAATGATCTAAATCTGCAATTGCTAGACCCAGAGAAAAACGAATCTAAAAAAATTGAATCTTGAACTTGAAGCTTGAACTTGAATTGCATTACATAAAAAGATTAAACCTAAACATTGAATCTAGAAATTTAAATCTCACTAATGCAAGCAAAGAAAACTAGAAAAAACATAAATAAACTGAAGAGAGAAGAAAGAATGTTTCTACTAAGCTCTAAGACACGTTCTCCTTTGATGGAGTATGCTCTCCTTTTATAGAGTTTACATGAGATATGAAGTACGGCTGAATTTGAATAAAACTTAGGGTTTCTATTTGACTCAACCAATTAGGGTTTTGACGTAGTAATCGCGCCGACTTAGAGAGATCAGATGCATAATTCCACCGTTGGATTTGATGTTTAAGTAGTCATGAAGCTCTCCTCCAAAAATCAGCACAATCGGACATCGGATGACCGTTCGATGAAGGGTTTTATCGAAACTGGACAGAGGCACTCAAAAACGGGATTCCTCTTTTTCTTTTTGAATATAATTATTTTTCCTCTTTTTCTTTCTTTAATTAAATCCAAGATAAGAGATAATATATTGAGGTATGCAAGGACTCTTTTTCCATTTGGACTCTCTCAATAATATCTCTGTAGATTTAATTTAAAATTTCAGCCGTAGATCAAATTTGCCTTCTTTATCTCTTCAATATTTCGGAGTTGGCCCATAATCACACATCTCTAGCCCATCATGCTCCAGATCAGGCCCATTTTCGCATTTGAGAATTTGAATGGACTTCTTGACGTATAAAATAGCATGATTCAAGCCCAAAATTCCAAATATTTGCTTAAATCTTGAAAAGTCCTAAAATCTGCAAAAACAACATAAAACCCAAGGTAACTCCACTCTAAGTGTATAAAATGCATGCTTTACGCCCTAAGATTTCACACATAAATGTGCTCATCAGATTCCCCCACACTTAGACTAAGCTTGTCCTCAAGCAAAAATTAAAGAAAAATACAAATGCAGGTATAAAACTAGTGCAACAAAATAAATCCTAACTCACTTTCGTAGGAATCACGGTTACACTTAGCATGTGCAACAAGCCTTTAAACCACTAGGTTACCCCTAGAGGACGAGTTTTGTCTCGTGGATGTTTGTAGTGAATGTACATCCAAAATTCCAATTTTAGCTCAAAATAAAACATTGCAAATTCCAACTCTAACAATTGGTAAATACTCATACAGGATCAATAGCCATGACAATTTTTCTCACCATTGATTTTAGATCCCCCACACTTGAACTTTATTATCCCATATTGATTCTTGAGACTTAGCATATATCTCAATCAAGGACTCACCTTAAATCTTTCAAGTACACCTCTCTTTTAAGCAAAACCACTCATAAAGTAAGGGGACCAAGGACTAAGGTTTTGAAGTATTTTTTACCAAACAATTTTACCAAGGCATTGATGACACTTGTATTTATTTCTCTCTTTTTTCTTTTGAGTAGTGAACTCTACATTACTCCACTACGGTTGGCTTGAATGACATGGTGGAGCAGACACCAGAAACCCAAGTTACTTTGTAGCTTTGCTTTGCGTATGCCCACATAGACAGTGATGCGAAAGTTCTTTTCAATAATCTCCTTCCTAAGAGTTTCGATCAAGTCACCTCGATTCCTGAGTCAGAGTGCCCTGTCTAGTTCCAAGGAATTCAACTTTTACTTTCTATTCTTTTTTTTTTCTTCTTCTTTTGTCATGCCATACACAAAATTGATCTCAACTTCTAGCCAAAGAAACAAGGACCCACAAAACTCATAGATGGTTCAATGCCTTAAGTTAAGGGCCTTTTATTTTTTTATTTTTCTAAGGAAAGTCTCATCTCAACATATATACAAGTTACCTTCCTCTCAACAGGGATTTTATGTGTTCATGATGGGTACCAAAATCACTCTCATTTCACACATCATAGCAATTGAAAGAATATGTATACTAACCAAAAGTCAAAGTTAAAATCTACAATGAACCTATACCCCCCCCCCTCCCCACACTTAAGTAATGCAATGTCCTCAATGCATGCATGCTAAACAAGGAAAACAAGTGAGGGGTATACCTTTCAGTCAAGATGTGCTTATCATGGGAAGCTTTAGTCTTATCCTCAATATCAATGTATGATAGGGAAGGCACTCCAAATAAGAAAAACCGTGAATCGAAAAATCATCTCTAAAGATCTCAAGAAAAACATTCACAATGTTAAAGAAAATTCTCATCATACGTTGAGGTTCTCTAGAAGGTTTTGCATCTTTCATAAGATGAATATAATGTTGTTCAATGGAAGAGCTTAGACCTTTGACATTAGTGATAGACCAACTCAATGCTTCTCTATTATCATTCAGTAGTGTGATCAACTCTTCTGCTTTGTCAGAAGTTAAATCAGTGACAACAATGACAGGAAGAGAATTATCTTGTCCCAAGAAAGCATACTGCACGTTAGAAGGCAACTCTTTCAATTCTAGCTTGGGGGGTTCAATTATTGAGGGCTTGGGAATGGAGATGGAGATGGATAGAGATTTAATAGGCTCCAAAGGTGTGTGAAAATTTAAGACTTCAGAAAAGAAAGTTTCATTATCATCATCCAACATATCCATACATTCTTGGAATTCAGAATCAAAATCAATCTCAAAGTTGGTGATCACATCATTAGGAAAATCAAAAGATTCATCAAGCATATTGATCTCTTCTTTTATTTGTGTTTGTTTCCCTATTCTGAACATATTAAACTTTACAGTTTGATTTCCAAAAGATAATCGTAAGAGGCCATTTCAACAATTGATTAATGCATTACTGGTAGCCAAAAAATGGTCTTCCTAGAATTATTGGGATTTCATCTTTGATTGAAAAAGGTTTAGTATCTAGCACAATGAAATCAACTGGAAATATAAATTCTCCCACTTTCAGTAAAACATCTTCAACCATCTCTTTAGGAATCTTAACTGACGTATCTGCCAACTGAAGAGTAGTTCTAGTTGCTTTCAATTCTCCCAATCCTAGTTGCTTATAAACATGGTAAGGCAAAAGATTCACACTTGCACCAAGATCAAGTAAAGCATGTTCAATGTGTGTATTGCCTATGACACAAGCTATGGTGGGGCTCCCTGGATCCTTATACTTGGCTGCTATAGGTTGAGTAATTATGGAACTAATGTTACCTGCCAAGAACGCCTTTTTGGGAATGCTAGTGATTCTTTTATGAGTGCATAAATCTTTCAACACTTTTGCATAGGCGGGGATCTGGATATGGCATCCGAAAGAGGGATATTCACTTCTATCTTTTTGAAGACATTAAAAATTTTCTCCATAGTTGCAGTCTTCTTCTTATTAACTAGACGACTAGGATAAGGGGCCTTAGGAACATAAGGACTCTCATTTGAAATTTGCTATTTTCTCATAGTTTCTGATAGTGGTTCACCAAACTTAGGTACTGCTAAAGCAACTGGCTCATCCTCAACTTCTATGGGTTTCTCAGACAAACCCTCATTAGGAGATACTTGAACATTCTCCTCATCACAGTGGTCACTAATCTCGCTCTTTTCATTAATATGTGACTCACCTGTTAAATACCCTTTCCCACTTCTCAATGCAGATACAGAATTAATTGAAGCTAAAGAGTAATGGGAGGATTCAACTTGGTTGACTTGATTTTGTGGTCTTTGTTGAATCTGAATCCTAGGATTTAACTCAGGTTGGCTAGGCATTTTACCTTTTTCTCTCTCAGATAAAGCACTTGCAAGAGTGGAAATTTGTTTTTCCATATTATGCATAGAAGTCATGAAGGTGTTGGAAAGTACTTCCATATTCTTCTCTAAGGAAGAGAGACGAGAAAACTTTGGATTGTTACCTCTGTTGAAACCAGGTGATGATTGATTTTGTGCAATGTGAGGCATATGAGGCACAATAGGTGGATTGATAGGTCTAGCTAAATTGGCATTCTAGAAATTTGGGGCTTGAGGGAACTGGACATTTGGATAATGAGAAAATTGGGCATTTTGCTTTTGAGGGGCACCAAATTGATTTTGTGTGGAATAGTTGTTTAATCCATTTTGGTCTTGCCCTTGAGACCATGAAAAGTTAGGATGATTCTTCCACCCAGGATTGTACGTGTTACTATACGGGTTTAGAAACATCGCACTGACATTTTCATGTTGGCCTCCAGAATAGCTAGGGCATTCCTCAATTACATGTGTAGGAGACTGACACCATGCACACATAGCAATAGATTTGTCAATAAAATGTGCTTAACTTGGTGGTGCAGCTTTAACTACCAAAGTCTCTAACTTTTTCAAAATGTTATCTATTTGTACTTCCTTATGAACTTGGCTATCAACAAAATATCCCCTACTAGTCATTTCAGACTCTTGGGTTGACTTTCATTCTCTAGTTTTATCTGCTAGGTCTAAAAGAAAATTCCAAGCTTTGGAATCATCAATAAATGATGTAAATCCTGTGGGGCAGATTGATTCTAAAAGTTGCTTTGTTTGGTAATCGATACCTTCATAAATTATTTGGCATAAATGCTATAATTCTATACCATGGTGAGGGCATTCTTGGAGAAGGCTTTAAAACCTCTCCATTACCTTAGCAAAGGACTTATTGGGTTTCTGACGAAATTGAAGAATATCATTTCTTATTTTGTTCTTCTTAGAGAAAGGAAAGAATTTCTTTAAGAATAGGACAGTAAATTGTTCCCATGTGATAATGCTATCCCTAGGTAAGCTATAAAGCCACTTTTTGGCTTGGTCTTTTAATGCAAATGTAATAAACCGTAGTCTTACGGCATCATCAATAAGTTGTTGTACCTTCATAAGGACACAAACCTCCTCAAACTCCCTAAGGAACAAATATGCATCTTGATCAGGTAGCCCATGAAATTGGGGTAACATAGATAGATAATGAGATTTGAGCTCAAAATTATTACCCCTCACTTCAGGTAAACGTATACAGGAAGGTTGTGCAGATCGGGTAGGATAAAATCTATCCCTAAGACTCTTAGGTGGAGGTGGTGGAGGTAGACCTTCCATGGTCAAGGTAGACACTCGGACAATTCTATTTGTAGAATCACGAGTCCAGACACACAAGCACTAACCACCTAATGCAATTAATGTCTCTTATGAAAGAATGAGAATTTTTTTTTAATAAATAAAGTAACTACAGAATAAAAGAAAATAAAATAATAAAAACAAAGGGAAAGTAGTGAATTTCCCACCACAAATATTGAAACAATGATTCCAAAGTCGTAAGGTTGCCGTATAGCCGAGCGTTGTCTGGGTTTGATGACAAGGGAATCCGTATAGCCTTCGGAGCCACCTACAATCAATCCTTGGGATTCTGCAGTAGAGTGGGGACTACTATACGTTTTTGTTTCTACTCAAGTCAAGAGTAATATCTTTGAATTTTTTTTTTAATTTTTTTAAACACTTCGATTTACCTAAGAATGAGAAAAATAAAGTGGACTAATACCTCCCCGGCAACGGTGCCAAAAACTTGTTTGTGAATTTTAAAAGTAACCGCAAGCGCACGGTATCATGTAGCTAACGGGTTGATCTCAAGGAGATATGCCACTTATAATTCAACTTCTTAATAGTAATGCGAGAATGTAATGATTCATTTTTTGTTAACTAATTCACTAAACTAAACAATCCTAATCTATACGTCTAATGCAATCGAATTGAAACGAAAAATAAATTAAACACAATCAATGCATAAATAAAAGACAAGAGAAAAAATGTGAACAATAAAAATAAAAAGGAAAAAAAATAAAACCAGTTAGTATGTTAAACCAGTCAGTAAAATTTAGTTCATAGTTAAAATGCAGATGCAACACCACCCATCACCAGAAGCAAAGGCACGACTGTAGGCTTGCTCCGGTTATGTGGTCCGAGATTATGAATGAATAGGCATAAAGTAAATAACAAAAAGTAAATAACAAAGCAATAAACAAAGCAATAAAAGGAAAATGAAGCCTTAACCAAAGAGAGGCACGACTGTAGGCATCTCTGATCAAGGATCCAGGGGAAGGGAGAACAATAAATAATGTTAAAAGTAAATCCTAAATTAAGAATATAGAGGGGTAGATAGAAGCGGGAATGGAGGGAGGAGAGAAGATTAATAAAGAAGGTTACTTACTTGCGAATTGAACAAACGATTCGAATCTCAACCAACCCTAACAACCAGATCTAGATCTAGAATGATCTAAATCTGAAATTGCTAGACCCGAGAGAAAACGAATCTAAAAAAATTGAATCTTGAACTTGAAGCTTGAACTTGAATTGCATTACATAAAAAGATTAAACCTAAACATTGAATCTAGAAATTTAAATCTCACTAATGCAAGCAAAGAAAACTAGAGAAAACATAAATAAACTGAAGAGAGAAGAAAGAATGCTTCTACTAAGCTCTAAGACATGTTCTCCTTTGATGGAGTATGCTCTCCTTTTATAGAGTTTACATGAGATATGAAGTACGGCTGAATTTGAATAAAACTCAGGGTTTCTATTTGACTCAACCAATTAGGGTTTTGACGTAGTAATCGCG
This sequence comes from Hakea prostrata, assembly GCF_041222555.1. NCBI lineage: Eukaryota > Viridiplantae > Streptophyta > Magnoliopsida > Proteales > Proteaceae > Hakea > Hakea prostrata. The sequence continues at coordinate 15,262,576 of NC_142601.1, forward strand.
CCGACTTAGAGAGATCAGATGCATAATTCCACCATTGGATTTGAGGTTTAAGTAGTCATGAAGCTCTCCTCCAAAAATCAGCACGATCGGACATTGGATGACCGTTCGATGAAGGGTTTTATCGAAACTGGACAGAGGCACTAAAAAACGGGATTTTTCCTCTTTTTCTTTTTGAATAAAATTATTTTTCCTCTTTTTCTTTCTTTAATTAAATCCAAGATAAGAGATAAGATATTGAGGTATGCAAGGACTTTTTTCCATTTGGACTCTCTCAATAATATCTCTGTAGATTTGATTTAAAATCTCAGCCGTAAATCAAATTTGCCTTCTTTATCTCTTCAATATTTCGGAGTTGGCCCATAATCACACATCTCTAGCCCATCATGCTCCAGATCAGGCCCATTTTTGCATTTGAAAATTTGAATGGACTTCTTGACGTGTAAAATAACATGATTCAAGCCCAAAACTCCAAATATTTGCTTAAATCTTGAAAAGTCCTAAAATCTGCAAAAACAACATAAAACCCAAGGTAACTCCACTCTAAGTATATAAAATGCATGCTTTATGCCCTAAGATTTCACACATAAATGTGCTCATCAATAAGAATGATGAGTGGCTTGTTTACTTGGTAGATAAGTATCCTCTTAATTATAAAGAGGCTATCACATCACTAGATGCCATCTTTTGGAAGGAGGCAATCAAGAGTGAACTTGATTCAATCTTGGCGAATAATACTTGGGAATTGGTAGATTTACCAATTGGCTCTAAGACTATGGAGACCAAGTGGATATTCCGAAAGAAGTTAAAAAGTAATGGGTCCCTTGATCGTTTTAAGGCTAGACTCGTTGTCAAGGGATTTAGGCAAAAACCAAACATTGATTATTTTGACACATTTGCCCCTGTGTCAAGAATTGCCTCAATAAGGGTTATGTTGGCAATAGCGTCAATACATAACTTGGTCATCCATCAAATGGATGTAAAAACTGCTTTTCTAAATGGTGACTAAAAGGGAAATTTACATAAAACAACCAGAGGGTTGTATTGTAAAAGGACAAGAGCAAAAAGTTTGCAAGCTTCGAAAATCCTTATATGGATTGAAGCAAGTGCCTAAGCAATGGCATGAAAAATTAGACAAGGCTCTAATTTCAAATGGATTTATCATCAACAATGCCGAAAGGTGCTTATATAGCAAGCTTCACGGTGGTAAAGGCGTATTTATTCTATTATACGTAGATGATATGTTGATAATGGGGACAAGCTTGGCAATAGTGAATCAAACTAAGCATATTTTGATGCCTAATTTTGACACAAAAGACTTAGGGGAAGCTGATATGATTCTTGGAATCAAGATCATCAAGCAAGGGAATTGTATTTCACTATCTCAGGCTCGTTATGTGGAAAACATACTTACAAAGTATGGCTACCATGAACTTTCAGCAATCAAAACACCTTTTGAGGTGGGATGTCATTTGAAAAGGAACTTGGGTGAACCAGTGAACTAGAAAAGGTATGCACAAATCATTGGTCCAGTTTCATATCTTATGAATTGTACACGTTCAGATATTGCTCTTACGGTAGGAAAGTTGAGTCAACATACTCAAAATCTTAGTAAAGAGCATTGGAGTGCAATTGATAGATTACTAAGGTACCTAAAAGGTACTATAGACTATAGTTTACACTATAGTTGTAAACCAACAGTTTTAGAAGGGTATTGCGATGTTAATTGGATTTCGGATACAAACGAATCTTAGCCACTAGTGGGTATGTGTTTACACTAGCAGGTGGTGCAATGTCTTGGAAGTCCACAAACCAATCATGTGGAACAAGCTCTACCATGGAAGCTAAGTTCATAGCCTTAGAGAAGGCAGGAACAGAAGCCGAATGGCTTAGAAGTTTAATGGCGGATATACCATTGTGGGAAAACCGACGCCATCGGTATCACTACATTGTGATAACCAAGCGGCTATTCACTTAGCCAAGAATAAGGTGTACAATGGTAAAAGGAGGCATATACGCCTTACACACAATCTTGTGTGACAGTACATAGATGAAGGAATGATAGCTATCAATTATGTGAAGTCAGAAAGGAATCAAGCTGACATGTTCACAAAGGCTATGTCTGTCAAAAACTTGTGTATTGCATCTACAGGAATGGGGTTAATGCCTAATCCTCGGGTCACATGATGGATACCCTACCTATGTGAAGAGGCTAAATACCTGAATTAGGTTCAAGGGGTACAAACGAAGTCATGGGAAGACCAGTTCAGTACTACTATTTATAATTATTCCATTCTAGGGTGTAGATGAAGGTAAGAGTACTACAACAAGGGTAAGGTTGAGCGAAGCTCTTAATTAGTCTAATCCCAAGGAATGTGGGGGTGTGTTAGTTGTGGTGCACATCAGATATTAACCTAAGTGGATGTAAGTGGTTTGGCCGCCACTAATGAGAACTTATAGGCGAGTGCTCTAAACATTCATGAATCCAAGATAAGGGACATGGCCAGTTCAAAAGTCCAATGTGTAATATAGAAGGTAGCTCCAAAAGTCGACCTTTAGGACATGGATGATGGGGCGGCCAGCTACGCTAATGAGGAAAGGTTCAAGGAGTCTGACTCTACCCGTACTTTGTAGCGCGACTCATTAGACCTAGTGTAGGTTCAAGTCCGAAAGACACCTACAACGATGTGTCCTTTAGTGTCTAATAAAGTCACAACACGAGTCCTTTTTTTTTTTTTTTTTGCAATTTTGAAACTTGTGGGGGATTGTTAGGTTTTTTATTAAAACCTATATTATCTATATATTAAGTTTCAAAATTAGTTTTTGCATTTCTTTTATTTAATTGTTTTGTTTGTGTGTGGGAACCCTTGAGGTAAGGGTGGTAATGAGGCACCATGAGTAAAGGAAGCCCTTCATGACCTTGGTTATGAGGCTCTTCATGACATTGGTCATGGGTCTTAAAGGTCTTGATCATGGTGATGAGGTGGACTTACTTGAATGGTGGAATTACTCAAATTCTAACTCTTGACCTTCATTTTTCATTTCAACTTCATGATCAGTCATGGCCATTACCATGAGTGGGGGTTAAGGTCTTTGAATGAGTTAAAGCCTATTCATTCCAAAGAAGTGAATATGAGAGTTACTTCCCCAAGTAGTGGGGAGGTTAGGTCAAGGGGGTTTATTCACATTAGTGGAGGAGGGACAAACCATTGATTCTCCATTAGTGGAGAATTGATTCTCCCCTTGTGAGGAGGTGTGGTTTGGTCCTATATAAACCCAACCCTTCCTTGCATATTGTGTGCAATTGAGACACTCCTCACTCACATTATTTGTTTACAAAGTTCATTTCTTTCATGAGTTGTCTAAGTGTTGTGCTCTAACTTTTGGCTCCTTGAAGGGACTAGAAGAACTACCTCATCTTCTAATTGGAGGTTGCTTTATCTTGGAGGTGGTGGTGCGAAGAACCTTTGGTAGTAGGGTGCATCAATTACCTTAAAGACAACATCAAAGTGTGACTCAACCTCATCGATCGGTGGTTCGTTCGGTTGCAACTACAAGCTCTTCGGATTTGCTAAAGATCTTCATCTCTCAATTGTATTGCAATTTCATTTTTGTATGTTTGAAGAATTTGTAATACAATTACCCCAACACTTTGCTAAGCCAAAGTAAACCAAGGTCTTCTCAAACATAGCTATTAGACATGAAAGAGCGAAGATTGGTGAGTCAAATAAGCAAACCCATTAATCCCTTATAGTAAAAATGGTGAAGATTGTTTAACCACTAATATTCCTATATTGTGTCTTCAGCTCCAACTCTATTGCCTGATTACTTTTATGTTATCCATTTCTTATTTGATCGAGTAGTTGAAGAAGTCAATGACATTCTCAAGGGATGCAAGTCTAGGAAAATGAAGTATGAGGAGATGATAAAGAAAGTTGAAACTGATCCCAAAACATTAAAAATGGGTGTTAAGCTTGTGAAGCAATTGATGAACATAGGAGATCAGGAACTGAGGTGGAAGATGTTAGTAGGTTTTTGGGCAGAGATGATTCTTTTTTTTTTCTTCTCCTCTTATTGGTGTTTAGATTAACAATGTAACATCAAGTTGAGTGTTACATGTAACTTTTGTATATTTGTACACAGTTGACTTAATTAATATATATTTGCTATTATTTTTCTTAAATTTTGTTATTTGAATACTTTCAGTTTTTTTGAATTTTCTTTGTATTCATGTATTTGTACTGTCTTTCAAGAATAAATGTAATAATAGCAAATTCAGGGGAAATTTAAAAAAAAAAAAAAAAATTAACCTAATTGGTGGCGATAAAACAAAAACTGCCACTAATGGGCAGAGAATTAGTGGCGGTTGACCGACACTAAATATCATACAATTAGTGGCGGTTTCTTGTGTACCGCCACTAAATAAGCTAAATTAACCCCCCACTCACCTGTGCAAAGACTATTTAGTGGCGGTATTATCCACCGGTACTATCGTATATAGTGGCGGTTTAAAAAACTGCCACTATTTGCACGTTACACATGTGGTACCAAAAACCACCACAATTAAATGGTTGTGGTGCCTTTGGTGGCTGATTTGTGGCGATTTAAAAAACCGCCACCAATTAAATGGTGGCGGTTTTTGGCACTTTTAGTGGCGGAAAAAACCGCCACTAATAGTGATTTTTTGAGGTGAACATGAAATATGTGAAACATATAATGGAGACACGCCAACGATGGGGCCAATGTCAATAATTTTTCCAATGAAATTATGGCTAACTTTCCTTTTGTTGCCAAATCATAATTTCCTTGGAAGAAGAGTACACACTAAGAATTACCTTATCACCAATAGAAACTCAAGATTTTTTCTCCTCAAATTGGCATAGCTTGGACTAATTCTATTCCAATGTTCTTGTTAATATTTCACCTTCTATTTAGCTTAGGTTTCTATTTTGGTTATTTTCTATTTTAGTTACTACTTTCTTTCTTTTTTTTCTTTTTTTTTTTCAAATCATTTGGTTAACAAATAATTTCCTTAGGATAGTTTCTTTTAATAGACTTAGTAGATTCTAAGCAATATGTAATTTTCCTTTTTGCTGTAACTTGGTTGAGAAAAATTTCCAAAACTGATTTGATTTTATATTATAAATAAAGTACTAGGGGGAGCCAATACGTATGCAAGTTCTCAACCTTTTTAAATTTTTTTTTCAGTCTCTAGGTTGATTATAGGTGCTTAAATATTTACATGGTTTAGAGTGGTTAATTAGCTTGGGAATTGCTTTTCTTGTGACTACTAAGACTTTTCCCTTTTCCCCCCTTAAAAAAAATACAAAACATGTAGTTGGCCAAGTTTACACTCGATGACAACACATTCAAAGAAAGAGGTTTGTTCCTAAGCTTAAAAGCAATGCTTGTGCATACACATCAACATTGAACATTCTTTTCAGAGGCATCTACCAAGTTTAGATAACCATCCGTTCTTTAAGGGAAGAAAAGAGGGAAAAAATTGTGTAGTAGTAGAAGCGTGAATTAAAAATCTTGTGGAGTTGCAAAATAGGGGAATGTTTCATGATCATTTAAAATTTGAGACAAATGTAGTGCAAAATACGGAAATGATCCAAATCATAATAATAGTCTTGCAAATTGAAAAACTTGTTTCTCTGATGCAATGACTGCATGTTTGGAGGAAAGTAGTAAGATACCAGTTCTCCTTGTGTAAAACCCAGCCCTAACCTTGACCCGGAAACCTTGTTATTTGTAGGTCCAGTGACCCGAAGTAAAGTAAGAAGTCAGCTTTGGGCCATCCCAGTGGAGGACTTGGTGTCTGGCTTTGAATCCATGAGATTTGATGATGAGGTTCTATTTATGGAAACTGAATCTTGATGAAGATCGGATTAGTTGATGGACTTGGAGTGCTCTCTATCATGGTTTGAAGGCATTTCTAACTATTAGGTAAGTCACTTGATATGTGTGCAAAACCCCTTTAGGATTGGATTTGATCTGGGTCTTCAATTCCCTGTTTAGGAGTTCTTTGAACTGATTGGTCGATTGGACCAGTCGACCAATCCACTCGACCAATGGGTGCTGTCTTTGGCAATTAGATCTTGCTTGCTCTATTTAAGTCCAATCTCGAGTCTACTTCGTATTTTCTGCCTCCAAACTCTTTGGAACGAACCAAAGACCTCTGCAAGTCATCTCCCTTGCATCCTTGGTGTTTTTCTTGACGGATCTTCGTCAAAACTCTTCCTTTTGCATCAAAGGTATGTCTACACTCTCTTCTTCTCCTCCATCTCTGTTTTTCTTTCCTTTTTGAGTTGAGACAGTAGAGGAGATGCTGCATTCTCTATTGCAAACATCTCTGGACTTGTCTCTCATGATCTTCCTAAGGATTAATGGCTAATGCAATGATCTTAACCATGATCATTGCAAGCTTTTGAAGGAATCATGATCAAATCATGATCTTGTCTTTGTTTATCTTTTGATTTGAATTCTGATCTCCTTAGATCTACTATATTGATCATGTTAGTAGTCAATTGCTGTGTTTTCTTTTCATGATCCATGATCTATCAATCTCTAGTTGTTTCTCTTCTACCATACCATGTTTTCTTCATGAATCATGATAGTTACATATATGGTAGGTTTTGTTTCCTTATTTAGGTTTATGCTCTTAGGTCTATTTTCTTGAAGATCTAAGTATGCCTTTCATGATACCTTTACCTGAATCAATGATTCATTCTCCTATTGTTCTTGTCTTTGATTTCTATCTTGAATTCTTCAAGAACCATGATTGATCTAATTATGGTAACTTTTTGTTTCCTAATTTGTATCTTGATGACTTGATTTGATTAGTGTTTTGAGATCCCCTATATGTTAGGATACTACTAATGTAGTTTACCCCTTGATTAGTACCCTTTTGAACCACCAAATTCGGATTTTATATCTCAAAACTCTGATTTTATAGGCTACTGTCTGCATTGGTCAACTGATTGGTCGATTGAAGGCGATAGACCAATCCAATTGACCAATGAGTACAGCAACTCCAGAATTGGTCTGTTTTGGATGTTTTGGTATCTTTTCTGTTAGGGATCTTTCCTAATATGTTGTATACACTTGTTTAGGACCTTCTTCTCAAGTTGTCAAGATCTTACTTGATTCCTTAGGATTCCTTTGCAAGTTATAAAAGGTAAGGATGGTTACTTCTTTAACAACATAAATTGCATATTATAGTTTCTATATTTGAATCTTGTAATTTATTTCTTTAATTAGATTCTTATAATGTTATACTACTGTGGTACTGTCTTGATATCAGTAGCATTACTTATTTATATTGAATTGACTCATGTATGATTTACTTACCAATTATATATAAGTTAATTGTAATTATTGATTTCTTTCCATATATGAAGTTACCATATATGTGATGATATGAATTGATGCTTGTGTATGCTTAAGTATGGTTTGGAAAGCAGAGGTGTCCTTTTGACACTTCTGTCCTTGGACAACTACGGGAATATTATGGGATGTTTCCGGAGATGCCCTCTGGACACCTTCCTAAACTGTTGGATGACATATCTAGGACTGTCTAGTAGTGTTGGGCTAGGATGTCCCGTTATGTCAGACCCTAATCGGAGGGGTATTGAGACCGAACGACCCGTGGTAGCAATGGGGATTCATGAGCGCTCAAGACCGGTAACCAACCCGTGAGAGGACAGGAATCACATTGTGGGGGCCATTTATTGGTAGGGTTGCATATGGATAGACTTGGGCTCACGGGCGCTCAAGACCGGTAACCAACCCGTGAGAGGACGTGAGAGCTTCCCGTTTACCGTATGTGGATGACCAATAGGGTTGATGAGTCCGTAGTCAGGGACTATGAGGACTCTAGTGTGAAGGATACCGGAAAGGATCGTCAGGGACGAGGAATGGACGTATCTGGATCTGACTTGATGTAACTAAGTAGAAGACTTGCATTTGGCTAGGCTTTACCCTGACATGCGCCGGTACTTAGACCAATGGTGATCTAAGAGAGTGGTGACCTATACCCCGAGCCATGGAATGTCCCGAGGGATGCCGGACCCATTACCAACTGATGATGAGAGATTGAGACCTTCCTAAAGAAGTACGGTGCTATGACTTAAAGCATGTCTGCCAATAGAGACCAGCATATGTAGAGTTAGATTCATACATTCATTGTTTGTTTCATACCATATTGCATTTATGTTTGTTCTGAAATCCTGCCATTTATGTTATTATGGATTTAACTGCCTTATTGAGTTTCTTTGAAACTCATTCCTTTATTGTACAATGTTTGTTAGACTATTCTACAGGTTCTGAATATCATGACGGCCAGTATGAAGAAGCGCAAGGAGAAGAGGCATATCTCTAGGAAGGTCATTGCAGTTACAACAATTACACTGAAGATCCCGCGAGTGGTTATGCTCCGTACGATGCTTAGTCCGACCATAGAGTGGAAGCGCCCTTGTGCCGTTTATGAGATTTATACTTATAGGGATGTTGTCTATAAGATTGAGAACAATTTAGTTACCTATTGTACCTGCTATTGGGATTAGATTCTATCTTGCTTATTCTCTTTTAGAACTACTTTTCCGCTGGTTGTAGAGTGGGATTTCGCCTCACTTTACTTATCTGATTTAGACACTCTGATTTTATCTAGTACTCTGATTTATATATGATTCATCCTTTTCTTATATGGATCCATGGTTTATCTTCCGCACTTTTATTATTATTGTTCATGATTATGTTATTGTTTATGTGGAAGGTTGGTTACTCGATACCGGTCTGGGGGGGGGTGGCACCCTGGTGGGGGGATAGGGTACCGGGAGGGGGAGGATGTGACACCTTGGATATTAATACAACTTGGAAGCATGGAATTTCCTTTCAATGCCTAAGCTGATTATAGGTACTAAATTCCTACCATGGTATTAGAGTGGGTCCAACCATCCTAAGGATTGCTTCTTCTCTTTCGACTACTCAATTTTTCTCCTCTTTTTTATTTATTTACTGTTATAAAATAAAGAGAAAATATAGAATACAAAGAAGAAAGACAAGATCAGTTCAGTTCTTCTATTGAGTTAGTCATTATATATTTATAATGGAACTGGCATCTTCTCTGATATAGTAATATCAGAGTCTACAAAGAAATACAATATATGATTCTCATACACAATAAGATAATCTTGATATGGAAGGATAGATTGCCACCCAAGATAGAAGGTGCATAGAATGGAAGATTGCCAACATTGTGTAATGAGATAGTTGTGATCTTCACCAATATTGCATACTGAGGTAATTGAGATCTTCAATTGGAAGTACAATCTCTTTGGGGGTAATGGACATCCATAAATAAATACTATTTATAACACTCCCCCTTGGATGTCCATCAATAGATAATGTACCTCGTTAAAACCTTACAAAGAAAAAACCATGGGAAAAAATCTTAGTGAAGGAAAAAGAGTATACATATCTAAATAATACGTATTGATAGCTACCTCATTAAAAACCTACCAGGAAAACCCAGTGGGACAAAACCATGGTAAAGGGAAAAAGAGTGCATCACGTATTTTTCTCCCCCTGATGAAAACATCATTGAATATCTTTGAAGACGCACACTCCAATATCATATACCAGCTTCTCAAAATTTGAAGTAAGCAATGCCTCAGTAAATAAACCTGTCAAGTTGTCACTTGAACGAATTCAATGAACATAGATTTCACCATTTCATTGAAGATCATGAGTGAAGAAGAATTTCAGTGAAATATGCTTCCTTTTATCTTCTTTGATGCATCATCCCACCAATTGAGCTTTGCATGTAGCATAATCTTCATATAATATTGTTGAAATTCCTCTTTTAGTAGCAAACTGCATGCTTCATGGATGTGTTGTATCATTGATCTTAACTAAATATAAAATAGCTAACATTCACTTGCGAATAAATAGTCTGTTTAAGATTTAGTTTTATATACATCAAATAAAAATCCTGCATCTGCATAACAAATAAATTGATGACCACATTCATAAAATAATATCATGTCAATAATTTCTCGAATATACTGAAATATATGTTTTATAACATTTCAGTGTCTTCGTATTGGAGAAGAGATAAATCTTGCTAATACACTTATAGAAAATGCTATATCTAATCTTATACTATTAGCAAAATACATTAATTCTTCAATTACACTAAGTATGGTACTACATGACCAAGAAATTCTCCACTGTTTTCTTGGGGTTGAAATAAATCTTTCTTTATATTGAACGATCTCACAACCATTGGGGTACTCAATGGATGTAATTTTTCTATGAAAAATCGCTTCAAAATATTATCTATATAAGTGATTAATGAACGAATATTTCATTCATCAAATGCTCAATTTACAAGTCAAAACAAAACATTGTTTTTTTAAGATTTTCATTTCAACTTTCTTCAAATAATCTATTGGATTTGGAAATTCTTCAGGAATTCCAATGATATTTAAGTCATCTTCATATACATTTATTAAAATCAGATCCATATCCTTTAATAAAAGCACAATAATAAATTGGATTATTTTTATACTCTTCATTTAGTAAATATCCACTAAAGAATTTATACCATATATGCCATGATCATCTCTGAAGCCTTATTAAACAAACTTCCTAGGGATTTTTATGTGTTTCAGGCATTTTGAATCATTCAGGGATTTTCATATATATTTCACATTCGAGTGAGCCATATAAATAGGCTGTAATAATATCCAATAGACGAATGTCAAAATTTTCATATACTACCAGATTAATAAGATATCTGAAGGTGATTGCATCCACCATAAAAGAACATGTTTACATGTAATCAATGCCAGGCCTCTGCGGAAATTCTTGTGCCATAATTCATGCTTTATATATCACAATTTCATTCTTTTTCTCATTTCATTTTTTGCACAAAAACTCATTTGTACTCCCACTGGCTTTATATCTTTAGATGTTGGATTACAGGTCCACTTTTTCAAGCGAATTCAATTCTACTTGAATTGCGTATGTACATTTTGGCCAATCATTTCTAATTATATTTATCAACAAATTTATATTCAAGATCCTCGTCATGTTGCATTATTTCAACAATAACGTTATATGCAAAAATTGTTGTCGACAACTTTATATTTTTGGTTCCATATTTTTCCTGCAATAATATAATTAATCGAGATCTCTTCATTATTTTCAGGTACCTGAACCTCTTCTGGGATTTTATAGAAAGTTATGTCTTCAGGATCTTCATAATCAATTGTCTCCATATTATGATCATCTTGATCATTTGCTCCTTTCCTTTTCTAGGATTTTATTCTTGAAACCGATTGATCTTCTACGTTTTAAACGTGGTTTAATTTCATTTGCACTGATAGATTATCCTGCTGGGACATCAATTCTAATTGGAGCATTTATAACTGGAATATGAGATTTAGTAATTCTTAGCAGGTCAGCAAATCTGGCGGTTGATTAATACTATTTATTGCATTATCTTTTGAACTTCAAGTTCACAGTGCTCAGTGCGAGGATCTAATGAAATAATGATAATGCATACAATCAATCTCTTTTTCCAACTGTTTATTCTCTCTCCCTCATGTTGGAAAAACTAATTCATTAAATAAATCTCCTATCATTGGCAATATATTGAATTATATAAGGAGATTCATATCCAGCATATATTCCCAACTTTATTTGGGAACTCATCTTTGTGCGTTGTGGTGGAGCAATTAGAAAATAAGCTGTACATCCAAGAAATTTTAAGATGAGAAATATTTGGCTTCTGACCATAAGCCAATTGTAATAGGGAGAATTTATGACAACCTTTTGGCCTAATGCGTACAAATAATAATTTGTTCTCATAAACAATGGTTTAGCTATTACTTGGAGACATTTAATAAATGATTTTACCAAACCATTTTGGGTATAAACATAAGCAACAGGCTATTCAACTGTGATCTCAGTTGTTATACAATAATCATAAAGCCTGAGATGTAAATTCACCAGCATTTTCAGGACAAACTGTCTTTATCTTATAATCCATAAATTGTGCTCTTAATTTAATTATTTGAGCAAACAATTTCTCAAATACCAAATACGAATTCATAATGAACATACATGTGACCATTTTATAGATGCATCTACTAAAATCATATATTACCTGAATGGTCCACATGATGGGTGAATAAGCCCATATATTTCACCCTTTATACGTTTCAAAAACGTAGAATGTTCAGTCTCAACTTTAACTGGTGAATATTTAATAATAAATTTTCCTTGAGAATAAGCAATATAAAAAAATTCACTTAATTGAAGAATCTTATGGTTCTTCAATAGATGACAAATGAATTTTCAATAAATACTTTTTTTTTGCATCATACTTGATCTGAGATGGTCCAACCGGTCATGCCAAATAATACAACTATCGGAATCAATGTTCACTTGATTTACCCATGCATGTATTTCAACCATGCGAATATTCATGTAGCACAAATTGGGAGAAAATATCTAATACTTTTGTAGTAATGTATAGATACTCACTTTTACCATTATTTATAGTCTCAATCTGATAATCTTTTTGGCAAATAGCTTTGAAACTTAATAAGTTTATTTGAGACTTACTACAAAATAATGCATTATTTAGAGACAATTGATCTCCTAGATAATAATAGATTAGCTCTTCCGGAGCTTCCAATCAATGTTGTACTAACAATTCTTGTATGAACATTGGCTTCTGTGTCATCAAATAAAATAATCATAACCAAATCTTCAACTATTATCTTCAAAGGAGTTTGCAGCATCTAGATGTGTAATATCTGTGAAGCCATTAAAATCATCATTTTTATAGGCAAAGATTGCTCAAGTATCATGATTTTGGAAAATCCAATTTATCTCCACATTATTTTTATTTTCTTTAATTAAGGTTTGACAAAGCTTAATTAAATATTGTGGAGTACAATAGATACATGTTTAATGGCTTTCATACCATATTGATAACAAATATTATCTTCACTCCTTGAAGAGTTATATAGAAAATCTTTATTATTCTCTTATTTATTTCCACCGTAATGACAGTAATTATTCTTTCTTTTGCTTCATCCACAAGTATGACCATGGACTATAATTTTGCCTTCTTTCAAGGCTTATCATGAATTACTGCATTCACTTTAGGGAATGAAGTAAAAATAGGACGAGCTTCATAAATTTTCATTTATAGTCCATTATTTTATTCAACCATAAAAGAAAACATTGTATTATTAAGAGTATTTCTTAACTCTTTTTTTCATGTATTGCTATTGTAATAGCACATTTGAAGCATGAAAAATCATTTTCATTAATAATATTTTCTCCATATAATTTCACTTAAGAACTAATTTTAAAACTACAGAACTGTACTTATTTACAATTTCAAATCTTGCAACTTCATGTGCATCTACAGAACTGTATCCATTTACATTTTCAAATCTTGCAATTTTATGTACATCTGCAGAACTATATTCATTTACATTTTTAAATCTTGCAACTTCATGTACATCTGCAGAACTGTATTCTTTTACAGTTTCAAGTCTTGCAACTTCATGTGCATCTACAAAACTGTACTAATTTATAGTTTCAAATATTGAAATTTTCATGTGCATCTGCAGAACTGTATTCATTTGCAGTTTCAGATCTTGCAACTCCAAATGCATCTGTAGGAACTGTACTCATTTATAGTTTTAAATCTTACAACTTCAAGTGCATCTGCAGAACTGTATTCATTTACAGTTTTAAATCTTGCAACTTCAGGTGCATTTAACAATATTTGTGGTGCAAAGCTAGCAACCACTATATACAATAAATAAAACCAATTGCTAATGACAAACCATAATTGTTAAGGCAATCTAATATCTTATTATTTGTTTGATTCTTAGATTTAATAAAATACATACATATTTATCATGATGCACTTACATTTCAAGATGGACAAGGTAAACTCCATTGTTTACAAAAACGTGCGAGGAGGTCGATCATTCTTTTCACTTTGGAATAGAAAACATAATGATACATAGTCTGCTGTCTTTCTTCTCAAAACGCAATACTTCGAGCGGAATCATGCTAATAACATGTTATAAAATAAAGAGAAAATATAGAATACAAAGAAGAAAGACAAGATCAGTTTAGTTCTTCTATTGAGTTAGTCATTACATATTTATAATGGAACTGGCATCTTCTCTGATATGGTAATATCAGAGTCTACAAAGAAATACAATATATGATTCTCATACACAATAAGATAATCTTGATATGGAAGGATAGATTGCCACCCAAGATAGAAGGTGCATAAAATGAAAGACTGCTAACATTGTGTAATGAGATGGTTGTGATTTTCACCAATATTGCATCCTGAGGTAATTGAGATCTTCAATTGGAAGTACAATCTCTTTGGGGGTAATGGACATCCATAAATAAATATTATTTATAACATTTATTTATTTTTTTAATTTTTAACCTGGTGTGCAACCGCCTGTTGCATTTTATCCTTGTAACTAAAATTTTATTTTCGACAATTTATGAAGAGATCTATACCTATCTAATGCTACTACAAAAGACCTAGAGGACAAAATTTTTTAATTGCCATTGTTTTCTCCAGTATACATGACCTTACTAGATGGTAATTGATTGTTTTCCTTTTGCACTTTTGGTCATTGCAACTTTCACATATTAATCTCCTTTTTGGGTAAAAGTACTTAAGACTTATGATTACTAAATATTTCACTTTTTTTTTTGTTTTGGTACTTGAACTTTTTTATTCTGGAATCGAAATGCCATCCGCAAGGGTCGAACCCAATACCTCTCAACTGAGAAGTACGGATCTTTACTATTCAACCAACCCTACATTGGCAATATTTCACTTTTTTGTTTCTACATATTCTAGTAGTTCCGCTATATTTTCAAAGCAGCAATAGTAGTTTCGCTATATTTTCAAAGCAAAAATTATTGCTGCTAACATCAAGTCATGTGTGGGGAAATTTTCTTTTATAGTTTTTCAATTGGTACAATGCATAGGCTATTACCTTTCCATCTTGTATTGAAAGCAAAACACAATCTAATCCACAAGGTAAATGCATTGGTCCCAAGAATACACGGAAATCAAGCATTATTAAAGCATGAAGATAGGAATACTGTAAGTCAAGTATTCAATGCATAGCTATCAAAGTCTATGAATTTTCTATTTGTCAAGCTTAGAAGTTGTCCCATAATTGCAAATTTCTTGCACTACTTGAACTCCTATTTTGAAGAATACCATTTCTATCACATTTATAAGGAGATCAACTATATAGTTGTTCACCGAGTAAGGAGGACAAAGTTAGGATGAGCACAACTATCTATTTAGCCGCCTGAATAAATAGTTTTTTACTAAAAAAACAAAACAAAACAAAAAAAAAATTATAGTGATTGCTACCAAAAAAGAGATTGAAGGTTACTTATAAGGACTCAAGGCTAACAGATAAATGGATAGTCGAAATCCGCCTCCGAATTCTCATTCATATTCATTTAAGGGCATCCGTATCCGGAATTTTTCTTGCCAGAAAATATCGGTATCCGTCCGCTAAGCAACCAGATTCGGATTCAGATAATTGCTTATCAAATCAGATAATATCCAGATAAAAATTTATTCAGATAGAGTAAAGTATTTAACATTTTTTTCTTTAAAAATGGATGATAATCGAATTCAGATAGCGGTATTCAGTAATCGGAAATTAGAAATTTATAATAAAAAAATTGACAATTATCAATCAATAATCTGATAGTTTATCGGATCGGATTATTATCGGATATCCGATAGAGTTTCGGATTTGAATTCGGATGTCTTTTTCTAAATTTTTGCTGGATTCGGATTCGGATATTGATGCATCCGAGCCTAATCCGATCAGTTTATAGGTCTACCTGTAAACCTCTAGATTTTTTTATTTTTTATTTTTAAAACAAAAAAGAACCACTATAATTTTTACAATTTTCCTTGAGGTCTGCGTAATTAATGCGCAGGACCGTCAAGCGAGGCGTCCGATCTAATCGGATGGCTCGCTTCATCCTTCCATTAAAATAATGTAAACAACCTATTAAAGCTGCCTTTTGGGGACGGTTCGGTCCAATGACGCTAAACCGGTTCGAGTTGGGCAGTTCGACTGATATTGAGTTGTAGTATATGTTATAAATACGTTTTATAAAACACAACATACATACAATTGTTTTATACCTTTAACAAAATACGTATATACGAAATCAAACCCATGCGGCGGTTTAATTTTGAATTTCAAAATGTTATGAAAAATACAAACCCATTCTTTCACCGCCCAACCCTCATTTCGTTTGTGAACGATTTTGAGCTCTGACGTTCTAGAGAAGAAGAAGAAGAAGAAGAAGAAGAAGAAGCAAGAGGTTGAAATTGAAGAGATAGAGATCGTTCGATTTTGCATTTTATTTGCTTTGCTACACCATTGAAGGTCGCATCTTGGGAATGCTCGCATCGATTTTGAAAAGCACAAATACTTTTTCAAAATGAAAAAAAGCGGTAAGTGAACAATTCGTGTTTCATTTGAAAATCAAAAGCCCCAAAGTGTAGCGACTGTGATGCAGAGGAATTTTGACGAGGACGAAAAGGAATTGGAAGCCATACCGAAACAGTTGCAGTAGCTTGACGAGTTGAAAGCTTCCCAGTTTTGATCGAAGCAGAAGAGGTATAGCTTGAAGCAGGAAGCAGCAGCTTCAGTCGCAAGTCGCTTCCCAGTTTTCGATCGAAGGAGAAGAAGAATCTTGAAGCAGAAGAAAGAAGCCCTAGTTTGAGATAAGGTTCCAGTGTTCTGGTGTACCTCTTCGGTTCTTCCATCTTTCCTTGCAGTTCTTCCCTTTTATCGTAGAATTTGATATGTTACCAAGAATTACAAGTTGTGAACAGTTGAGAACTGCCTAAAGAGGATCTAAAGAATAGAATTTTCTGATAAAGAAGGAAAGAGAAAGAAGAGTTCTTGAAGCTTTGGATTCCTAGTCAATCAAAGAGGTTTCCGAAGAAGATAGTGTATTAATTTTTATTTTTTTTTGGGAGGAAGAGGAGGAATGGGTGGGGGTTTTCATGTCATGTGGGCTTCGTTTCTTCTCCTTTTTGAACAAAAGGTAATTTCTTTATGGGCAATTCGATCTCTTATGGCCGTTCTGCAACTTTGATATCATGGGTTTTAGTTTTTATTAATTAGGGTTTTAGTGTCACTTCTTCTGGTCTGGTTTTTGAGGAAAATCAGCATTTGGGCTTGTGCGAAATTCAACTGAGTTTGGTTAGGATATCCCCATGGTTCGTCTGCTTTACTTAGGATGGTCGGGTTGACGGTGTGGGTTTCTAATGATTTTGTTGCTTTTTGGAGTCTGGTGGCAGTTTCGAGTATTTAATTCTGGAGTTGATGCTTTGAATTTGAACTAGTATATGATTATTTAAATTTGTTTCAGGGAAAAAAATTTATATATATCAAGGAGATCTGCGTGGTTTCTTATTTATATGGGTGAGTGGTGAAATGTTGTCTTCTCTGTTTTATTATTCTAACTGGAAATGAAGTCTCCAGTTCGATTATTATATTTGTTGTCTCACTTGTTATTCCTACAATTTTGAATTTTGCCATGTTACAGAGAGTCGATCATCTTATTTTACCCAACAAGTGAACCTATGATTATGTTATCCTCACAAAATCGTAGGGGTTGATTTGGGTCTTCTACAATTGAGATGATCAGAAAACTCTCCAGTCTAATGAAATAGAATGGGATGTGACAAAAGGAGAAATCAGAGAAGTGGTGTTAGAGCAGGGTTGGGGAGGATGGTGAAATGCCTTTGTTCCGAAGAGTAGATAATAACAGATGAAATGATTCCCTCATCTGACACCTTGGCCACCAGAGACTATTCAGCCAGTCTCTACTCTCTCGAATTGGTGAAACTTAGCAGAAGCCAGATACTAGCAATATTGAAGAGGCTAAATCATCCCTTCGTGAAAGCAGTTGTCTGAACTATGAGGTTTGTTACTACACATTTTCTTGCCTTTTGATTTTGCTGAGTTTTGACTATGTGAATGTCATTCTGATTTTGGAGAACAGCATAGAAAACACATGTTAACCAATTCACCATATGCTATATTTGAAAGATTACTTTTATAGAGGAAAGTTCCTTTTTGCTTTCCACATTAGATGATACAATGATTTGGGTTGTGCCTGTTTGTGGTTATTTAGTTGACATTGTGGATTCGTTAACTGCTGCATACATACAATTGTTTTATATTGATACAATTGTATGCTATATTTGAAAGATTACTTTTATAGAGGAAAGTGCCTTTTTACTTTTATAGAGGAAAGTGCCTTTTTGCTTTCCACGTTAGATGATACAATGAGTTGGGTGTTGCTTGTTTGTGGTTATTTAGTTGACATTGTGGATTAGATTAGCTGTTGCATTGTGTAAGATCAGTATGGTCATATCGAGAAGACTATAGGTGGTCAATGCGTTTGTTTTCTATATTCTCTGGACCTTTACAGCTACTTGTATGGGATATCTCGATAATCCATTGTGCTTAGTTCCTAGCTATAATGTTATCTGTTGGTTCTCACAAATATGTGAATCGAGGTCTTAAAAGCTTTGGCTATATTCTTGGCCATCTTCACATTCATTATTGTGGCGCTGTTTAGTTTTACCTTCTGTCCTTCATCTTTAACATTCTATTCCCAATTAAAAATTGCAAAATTGGTTGTCTTTTGAAATCTTACTTTCTTAAACTAATGGGTAGCTTACCATTGCTTATGAATGAGAAACTAATTCCTATGTCTTTTGGTTCTATGAACTTGGTCAAGAAGCTCAAATGCTTTTCTATCTATAATTCGGTTACGAAGCTCAAATACATTTCCTGTACACAGGAGGCTAGAGCATTGTTAGGAAAGCTTAAGTATCAAAAAGGAAACATACAAGCTGCTCTTTAATTTTCCATGCCCTTTTTCTGATTTACTTGTTAGGCTGATACTTTAATTTTTTTGATCCGCTTTTTTGAACATATCTTGTAAAATTTTCCATGCCCTTTTTCTGGTATTTTCTGTCTTTACACATGAATCTTTGTATTTATTGTTGTAAATGACTTCTTTTTATAAAATGCATCTTTTATTTATCCATCTGGTGCATCTGATGGATCATCATATACTAGTTTTTTTATCTAATATTGATGGATTATAGCTTTATCTGGTTTAGCTATAATGGATGCAAGCGTTATGGAGTTTTAGCTAAAGCTTGCCATATATATGCAGTGAAGACACTATATATAAGCAAGGGCCTAGATACGGGGGTGCTTGTTCACAGACTATTAAATCAATACTTTTGACAAATACTTATGCTTGACTGATGTTTTCCTTTGCATCATAGTCTTAAGAACCTTCTTTTTCCTTTCATTTTACATTTATTTCTTGAAACCATCTATGGAGAATCTCCCTATCAATCGTCATCTCAACTGATCCATCCCGTATACTTCTGTGTTTCTAAAGTAGATATTGGAAGACACAAATAAATGTAAGATTAGAACCTAAATAGGTCTAATCCCAGTCAGCATGAAATAAACATCTTCAGGGACAAGAAAGTGGGTTGGTGGGATCTCAAAAATGGTAACCTCCAAATAATAGAAATTTTGAAATTCACATGGTAGTGTAGTGGAGTGAATGTATGAAGATGGTGTATGGTTTTATGTGTTTCATCCGCATCGTATTCTTCTTTATAATTGGGACTGAAAATTTATAATCAGAGAGAACTGTAAACTATCAATTAATATTCAATAAGCATTCATTTTGGATTCCTTTTAAGTTTATTAATGTCTTTAAATTTTAGTTTGTGCATGAATATCGACTATACTTCACATGAATTTTTCAGACATTACCTCTTGAGTTGTTGGTCTATTTGAAGAATGTGGCTTACCCAAAAAGGAGGAAAAGTGATTTTCTGACGTGATAAAGTCTCTGGTGAGACATAATCAATTGAACCAAACGTTTCAACAATTGGGTCAGTGAAGTCATCAACAAAACTCAATCCAAAGTCCATAATCTTCAAAGGCGAATTGTGGATTTCATTCAGGAACAGGCTTCAAGTCACAATGAATAATATTGGCCTGGTATAGTGAACTTAGACCATCGACAACTTAGTTGAACCCACAGCTGCTATATATGATGTTCTAGACATCCAATTATTTGAAACATGACTTTCATATTGAAACATTTTCCCTTTAAATTTGTATATGGATAGTGGTACTAATTTGTATAAAACAATGATAGACCATATACATTATTGTAATTCTTCATTTGAAAATTTCAGTGTGCATAACAGTGGTTGGTTGCTCAATTATTTGATAGTTTTTTTTTTTTTTTTTTTTTTTTTTTTTGTGGTTTCCAATAAAAAAAATACTTCACATAAAGAGTTGGTATGTACAATGGTTATTCTAATTTACCAAAAAATTATGAAGATATAAAGATTTGATATGTATGAATGCGATAATGTTTATGCAAACTTGGTAAAATTGAATGGTTCTGTTCTGAACCTACTTGAAACGGAATGATTCCGTTTCATCAGACTGACTAGTTTCGACTATCAAGTATATTGCTACTTCTATTGTTTGTTTCTCAAGTCTGGTGTGTCTTACTAGAAGTTGGTGGATTTCAAGTTGCCACATTACATTCAGTACTTTACCAAATCGTTTTACAGCTGATGTAGTAAGGAACTTCGTCTCAGTAAACAAACGTTGGTATGATTTATTTATTCTTTTTGAAACACCTATTTGCTTTTGAAATTCTTTATTTTGAGTAGGTTGGATCTTTTTTTTTTTTTTTTGGAAGTTTGAATTAGGTTGACGGGCTGGAGCTCTGAGATAGATGCTGCTTGATCTCATACAAGATTTGGACGAAATATGGGCTATGTGTATAATGGGAAGAACCGGGATGCCCATATTTTAGTGACAACATGAGCCCACAATCCTACTGATCAGGTTGAACTTGTATGAGACTCTGGTTAGGAGGTTTGAATCTTTCCTTCAAATGACTTCAGAATATTCTATATTTTGTACCGTTTGTGAAAATTCCCAATCCTCAGTACTTGATGTCATCAGTATTGTTCAATTTATATCAACTTCGGAAATATCAATCAATAGAAGTTGAATTCAACCAGAACCGTTCATTCTGTACTTTTGACTCTTAAAGTTTCAATTGCTTTCATGCGCTTGATCTTCGTCATCAAGTTTTACTCCCCACGTGGCAAATTTTTAATCCATCAACATTTTGTATTATTTCCAGAAATCATGCATTTTCGAAAATTGTATTGTAATTCGGATTCCCAAGTTGTCATCAATTTAGACGCTGATCTCAATATGTTTTAAAAGAACGAACCATAATGCCTCTTGAAAATTTAACCATCTTTCGTAATCATCAAATACTATGGTTAGCCGCCCCAAATCTTTCGTAATCATCAAATACTGAGGTCAGCCGCCCCAAATCACCTCATCAATGCACCTGTCCAGCTTCCTTGACGTTATCTTCTTCTCCGTCATTTGATCAATAAATATTATTTGCTTTTCATCGCACGATTGTAATGCTCTCCTTAATCATTTTTATTTTATTCACATGTCTGGTTGCAATGTTTCCAAATCCACCGATTAACCCCAAGCGTCGATTACGAACAATTATAGCCGTCGATTTGAAGCATCATATATCTCCCTCCACTTTTCAAGAGTCTTTTCATTATGTCACCTCATCCCCGTATTTATTTACTCCCTGTCATCCGCTTTCGGGCCATAACCGAGTTCTTTTTTCTTCATACTCAAACTGCAATCCTCTACAACTCCTTTATCATCCTTCCTGTGTTTTGTTTTCATTTCCTGAACCTTCGTTGCTGCTCTTTCTTCTTCATGGATCCCTCTATCAATTCTTCAGCCCCCAGCACCTCCGAACAAGTGAATGCGCCTTCAGATTTTAATTTTGACAAAACCCTGAGTGCCTATTCTTCTGAACATGCTTTATTAGACTAGAGCCCTACTCCGTATGCTGTGGACGAAGAAATCACTCCTTATGTTTCCTTGGACACCACCAAAGAAAAGTTGGACCCCAGACATGCTGGACCTGAATGGTATCCAACTACGGTCAAAGAATCTCACCTGTCCTCTTACCGTCATGATTTCCATTTTCCTTCTAATGCCAAGTTATGGGTTCCTAAACCTTCTGTGCGCCCATATAATGCTAGCCTCGGCGTTATTGCCGTTTACCTCCATCACCTTGATTCTTGATTAGAGTTCCTCTGATTCCCATTGTCCAGTCTTTACTTGACTACTACCGCGTCTGCCCTTCTCAACTTACTCCCAACAGTTGGAAGTTGGTTTACTGTTTATTTGCCTTCATTCGTAGAATGGGCCACACCCATCTATCAAACTTTTCATAAATTTTCACAACCTCAAGTTTCGCGTGAGCGTGGTTATCTCCATTTTTCTCGAAGAACTTGTATTGCTAATGAGTTGGGTAATAAAACCAAATCTTCACCAACTATTCTATTCCTCATGACAACAAGAAATGGAGAGAATAAATTTTTTGTGTCCCATCCCCATTCCCAGTTACTGCTCTTGATGGTGTTTCCATACAAAGGAATCCCTTCATCCTCTGAACCAGCGTCCTATGCTGAGTGCATATGATCAGGAAATGTGGAGCCTGATCTCGTCTGGAAAATCCATTGATGCAACAGGGCGAAGATTAATCTTTGGATTGGCAAGTCACAACCTCTTACCAGGTACATAAGAGAGATTTTTTGTTCTTCTTCTTCTTCTTTTTAATACTATAAAATTTGTTTTTTTGTTGACCTCTGTTTCTTTTACAGTGACTGATATTTATCAAATTCCTAACATTTCTGAACTCCGAAAGGTTGCTTCAGAAGAAAAGAAGCGTGATTCCAAACCTGAAAAGTCAGGTAAGAAAAGAAAACATTCTGCTGTTCGTCGTCCCAGTGACCGAAGTCACAATAAATCCCCCAAGAGAAAGGTTTTTAAGAAGACTGTTGAGAGAAAATGTCCACCTAGTCAGAAAAAGGTAGACCAGGTACAAGAAGAAATTGTTGAAGAAAATTCTGATGAAGAAATGCCTGATATTGAGTTTGTCAAAGTGATTGACAGTAAAACCCTGTTGTTCGAACAAGAACCTCAAGAACCTCAAGAACCCTGAGATGTAATCGGAACTCAGCAGGTCCCTCTTCAGGCCACAAGTTATCAGCTTCCAATAAAAGAAAGAAAGAAAAATCAAGGGTTTCCCCTTCTGTTGGAACTCCTGAAAATGTAGCTGAAGAGACTGGTGAGCTCGTTTATTCTTCTAGGAATGAAGTTTGCACTCCTCCTATGTCACCCATGCTACCTCATGATGTTTCTGTTCTCCCAAAGAATATGGTTGAGAATGAATATCAAGGTAAGGAAATCCTTGATTATTCTTTTGAAAATCTGAAGAAAATGGCTAAATAAATTCTTGCTCATGCTGCAAGTGATATTATTGAACAAATAGCTGATTAGTTGTTTGATGAGAACACTTCTGTTCCCGCTCCTCTTCCTAAATTTGTTTTTGAAGAGAATATCCTTCAATATCCGTAAGGATATTCCTCAAAATGAAAATGTTGTTGCTGATGATGTTCCTGTTTTTGCTCCCCCTATAAATGATCCTGCTTTGCCTGCCCCTATTTTTGCTCACCCTATACATGATCCTGCTTTGCCTGCCCTTGTTTTTAACAATGTTATTCTAGACATAAACATTGCTCCTGATATTGGTGAAGAGAATGCACAGATTGTTCCGCCAAATGAATGTATTGTTCATGCTGCTCCCCCTGAATTTGATATGCCAGCTGATCCTCCTATTGGATCTGAGGACGAAGAGAACATTGCGGCTGAAGTTGTTGACATGCAAGTAGATTCTAATGACGCCCATGTAGCTGTTAATCCTGAAAATGTGCTTGAAGCTGTGAACCCACACCCAATTGGCCCTGGCCAATTAGAAGATGCCCAAAGTGTTGCTGACTCTGGTGACCATTTTCACCCTGTTTGGAGTTTGAAAGAAAATCATACTGCCAATTGGAATTAGCAAGTTGCCCGTGAATGAGGGACCAAGGGTAGAATTCCCCGTGACAAAAGAGAGACTGTTGGCATGTCTGATGATGGGCTTTACACACATGGTTGGGGGTAAAAACCTCTATCGTTTTTGTTAAGATAAATCATTTTCATTAGCCATTGTTTTGCTAAGTCTTTATCACTTTTTCTACAGATGCTTTGGTGCTGCTTTCAATGCTTTTGCTGAGGTCTTGGAAAGAGAGAAAAAATTTTCTTTGGAAAATGACAATTTGATCAAACGTACTTTTGAATTGATTGATGAGGTACAACAACTCAAGAATAGTTTGAAATTCTCATAAAGGAAATTAGAGGCTGCTCAGTTCAGAGAAAAGAATTTATGTTATGAGATAGATAATTTGCAAGATGATTTTCAAATTTGTTTTGATCTATGCACTGCTTTGCAGGAAGAAGTTTCAGGTTTAGAGGATTCGTTAATGAAATATAAGGAAGACTTCTTGCAGATTGAGATGTTGAAGAATAATGCCTTGGAGACTTGCCACTCATGAAAGAGATGAAATTCAAGGTAAGTTGGCAAGGGCAATTGCGTGGTCCCAAGGTTTTGAAGAGAAGCAGAAGACTTGAAAATCAAATTAGAAGAAGCGAGATAAATTGAATTTGAACTTTGAAAGAAGAAATGAGTTCTTTGCAACAAGCATTTGATTCTCTTTCCAAGGAGAAAAATTATCTGGAATTCTAGAAAGACAAGTTGAGTTTGGCTTTGAGTGAGATGTCCTTGGAGAAGGACAATCTCGGGACTTCTTACAAGGAAGTATCTATGGAAATAGAGAAATTAGGCTGTTGCTGGAAAGAAATTGTTAAAGAGAAGACTTCCATGGTTGTGAACATTCATGAAAAGAAAAAACAAGCAGAAGTGCAATTTGAACTTGAGAAGAAAGAATGCAGGATGAACATCAACTTCTCCTAAGTTTTGTTACCTCTCTGAGTTGAACAAGTATGAGACAACCCGGGTTTCCTAGGGTTCTGCAAGGCTGTAGTGAAAGTCCATTACGACCAGATTTTTTTCGAGATACTCAAGATCTGTCCTAACATTGATTTTAAATCGCTTCCTCTTGAGTGTGTTCCCTCTCGGAAGTTCTTTGATCTCAATAATTTGAAGCATCCGACTACGAGGATTCTACAGGAGGACAATGGAGAAAGTGAAGAAGAGTATGAAGATAATGATTCTGAAGAGGAAGAAACATCAAGTTCAAGCAAGGATGGTGATTCCATTGATGAATCACCATCCAAGAAAGATGATATCCATACTCCTGTAGACCCAAATATTTGATGTTTAACTTTGAATAGAATACTTGAAAGTCCTTTCTTTTATTTTTGGTTTTAGAAAAAGTCGGTTTCGGTCTTTTTCGATATATTAATCTATCTTGCCCCTTTGTTCTTTTTTCTTGATCAATTAATCTATTGTCTTTTGTAAGATAACCTCCTTTCTGTCTTTTAATAGTTGGTTGAGTAGCATCCACCATGATTAGGCCTTCTTCTTAGCTGTTGGGCGAACCCAGAGGCTGCTTTATTGAATGGACTTAAACCGATCATCTTAGATTTAGACCGGAGTGAACCACCGTGAACCAAGGTTGGGGTATTTTATTCACACACGAGCCCCCAGCTGATCAGGTTCAACTTATACGAGAGTCGAGAGTCGGGTTTGAATAAATGATCGGGTAATTCGAGAATGTTGTGCACGTCATGATCTTGTAGATTTCATCAAAATCTTTCGTAAAAAATTTTTTCCACATCCTTTTCTTTAAATGTCGACTCTTGTTATCCCATATCAGACTTTTTAATATTTCCGCCACGTTGCAGAACTTTACTTGATCAACGCCTTGTAATTTCCAAAACAAATTATATTTTAAATACTACAACCTTAGACTTCCAAGTTACCATTAACTCGAACGTTGATCCGTGATCCATCCCTTATTTATGAATATAAAACTGTAATTTTCTCGGGAGTCAAACCATCATTGCATCGTAACCCTAACCATAGATTACTGTGCTCAGCCCCCAAATCAACTTGAAGATCAGCCAAAATCTTCATCTGTCAGACCTTTTTGTTCTCTCTCTTCAATTTTACTTTTTGTCTTCTTTGACGTTATCCTCCTTTGCGCCGTTTGATCATAAATTTAAATTTTTCCCAACCTACGGTTATCATATCTCTCCCCACTCCTTTTATATCATCCACATGTCCAGATGCAATGCTTTTAAATCCACCAATTGACTCCACGCGTCGAGTACGAATTGAATAGATATAGCCATTGATCTGAAACATCGTATACTTCCCTCCAATTTTTCAAGAAACCTCCTTCGCCTTACGTCGTCCTTGTATTTATTCATCCATTGTTCTTTGCTCTCGCTCATACATAATCCGTTGTGTCATTTGAAAACAAAGTTTATTCATCTGCCATTTTCATTTCTCTTCCTACTCTTACTTACATTCTTCGAATCTTTACTCTTCTCTTTTCTCTTTTGACATGGATTCTTCAAGTAATCCTTGAACCCGGTACTTCCGACCAACCGGATACTCCTTCAAATGCTTGATCAAGTAGAGAAAACCCTAACTATTTTCTCCTCTCGATCAAGTCCCCTTAGATTGGAAACCCGCTCCTTATGCTCATTATGAAGTTATCGTTCCTTACACACCTGTAAATATGTCTATAGAGAAGAAAGATCCAAGATATGCTGGTACGGAGTGATATCCAACTAAGATTAAAAAAATCTCACTTGTCTTCATACTTGGACGATTATCACTTTCCCTCCGATGCTAAGGTTTGGGTTCCTGGATCTTCTGAACGTCCATATGATGCAGAACCTGGAGTTATTGTTGTTTACCTTGACCATCTTGAGTCTGGTTTTAGAGTTCCTTTGGTTCCCATAGTTCAGTCCCTGCTTAACTACTACCATGTCTGTCTTTGTCAACTTACTCCAAACAGTTGAAGATTGATTTACTGCTTTTTTGCTTTTATTCGTAGAATGGGGCGTCTCCCTTCTATAGAACTCTTCAGAAATTATCATACTCTGAAAGTTTCCCGTGAGCGTGGTTACATCCACTTTGCCAGAAGAACATGTATTGCGAATGAGTTAGGTACAGAAACTTGAATTTTTACTGATTCCTCCATCCCTCATGACAACAAACAATGGCGATAAAAGTATTTTTTCGTGCCATTCCCACTCCAAACTATCGTTCCCGATGGTGTTTGCACTCTACTGAGTTCTCTTCTTCCCTTGAATAAGCGTCCTAAACTTAATGAATATGACCAAGAGACTTGGGATTTAATTCCCACAGGAGAACTAGTCGATGCGGCTGATCTAAGAATTGATGCAGGTCTTGCCAGCCATGGTCTTCTACCAGGTATACAATGAAATTGTTTTTAAATTTTTATAATATAAATTAATTTTTGTTTTGCACTTTTACATTTGTTTTTTCCTTAGGAACCGATGTTTCTGAACTCCGAATGGCTGTTTCAGAAGAAAACAAATATGAAAAGAAACCTCAATCCAAGTCAAGGAAGTCGGGGAAGAAAAGAAAGCGGGGATGTTAAGAAAACTTCAAAGAAGAAAACCAAAAGCTCCAAAAAAGATGTTCTTTGAGGAGAAAATTTCATCTGATCGGCAGGAGCCGAATCAGGTAGAAAGAAATGAAGATGCTAATAATTCTGATATTTGGTTTGTCAAAGTTGTCCCTAGTGAAACTCCGATTCAAATAGCGAGGACCTTGAGAGGTCGACTTCGCTCCATGGGTCCTTCTGCTGAAGAGTTACATACTGCCAAAAAAGGCAAGAGAAAAAGATCCTCTATTTCTCCCCCAGTTGAAGTATCCCCTGAGAAAGTACCCAATGAGAAAGAAAGTTCAGTTGAAAAAGTTGTTGAAAAAGCCATTGATCCTGAAAATTCTGCTTTGGGAATGAGGTGTTTCTCGCCCCCATGTCACCTCATCTTCCCCATGATAATCTCTTTGAAGCCGAAAATCAAGGTGTGGAATTTTCTAATTACTTTCTTGATCAGCTAAAGAAAATAGCTCAAGAAATTGTTACACATGTTGCAGGTAATATCATTGATCAAATGGCTGATCAATTGTTTGATGAGAATAGTTCTGTTCCGCCTCATGAAGATGAATATGAAGAAAATATCCCCATGGATGTTCCTGACAATGATACAGTACTTGGTGATCATCCAGCTGTTCCAAATTTAATTTTTCCTGTCCCTATTATTGAAAATGTTATTCTAGATATCAATGTTGTGCCCGATGTTGTTGAAGAGATTGTCCCAAATGTCCCTGAGAATGATGCGTTAAATACTGCTCCCCCTGTTTTAGTTGTGCCAGTTGATCCTCCTAATGGTCCTGAGGAGCAAGTAAATTTTGCGGCTGAAGTTGTTGACACACAAGTTCCTTCTAATGATGTCGTTGTTGATATTAACCCCCATGAAGTAATTGAAGCCGCCAATCCTCATCCGATTGCAACTGGACAGTTAGATGATGCCCAGACTGAGGCTGATTCGGGGGATCACTTTAACCCAATTTGGAATTTGAAGGAAAATCACACGACTAACTGGAGCTGGGAAGTAGCACATGAATGGGGAACAAAAGGCATAATTCCTCGAGATAAAAGAGAGACATCCAGCATGACTGATTCTGTTCTATACTCACATGCCTGGGGGTAAGGAATGAATTTCCATTTCTCTTATTCAGGTTGATTGATTGAATTTTTGTTTTTATTTTTTCTTTTAGTTTTTAGTTTTTGTTAAGTCTTCACCACTTTGAATGCAGATGTTTTGGTGATGCCTTTAATGCCTTTTCTGAAGTGTTGGAAAGAGAGAAGGTTCTTTCTTTGGAAAATGACAGTCTCCTAAAGCAGCAGTTTGAATTGATTGATGAGGTACAAGAACCGCGAAAAAGCTTGAAATCCTCGGAAAAGAAAATTAGAGGCTGCTCAGTTCAGAGAAATGGAACTATGTTCTGAGATAGATAGTTTACATAGTGATTTTTGAAATGTGTTCTGATCTATGCACTGATCTGCAGGAAGAAGTGTCAAATTTAAGGGCCTCAGTTCTAAATCATAAGGATGAACTTCTTCATATTGAAATGTTGAAGAACGATGCTCTAGAAAGGGCCAGACTTGCTATGTTTGAGAGGGATGAACTGAGAGAAAAATTAGCAAGGGCCATTCGTTGGTCTAAAGGTTTTGAGAAAGAAAGAAATGAGATTCTGGAAAATTTCCAGAAGATTGATAAGTTCAAGTCTGATTTGGAGCAACAACATGAATGTCTGCAGAAAGACTTTGATTATGTTTCAAAGGAAAAATCCGATTTAGAGTGTCGAGAAAAACCAATTGGGATTGACCCTGTGTGAGACTTCTATTGAGAAGGATAATCTCAGAGTCTCTTTAGATTTGGTTTCTAAAGAGAAGGAAAATTTGAATTTTATTTTGGATGAGACTGTTAAGGACAAGACTGTTATGCTTGAAGATATTCAGTCAGAGAGGAAAAAAATTTAATTAGAAAAGAAAAGAATTCAAGATGAACATGAAGTTGTTCTGAGTACAGTTACATCAGCAATTGAAGAAGCTGGAGATAATCCGACTTTTCTTGGATCTGCAAAAATATGGTGAAGGTTTGTTCGATCGGATCTTCTCTGAAATTCTTAAAATTTGTCCCTGATGTTGACTTCAAGCTACTTCTTCCTTTTGAGGATTCTTCCCTCCCGGAAGTTCTTTGACCTCAAAAATCTGAAATATCCCGACTCAATGATCTGGAAGGGGACAATGAAGAAAGTGAAGAAGAATATGAAGATAAAGATTCTACTAAGAGGGAGAAAACGTCAAGTTCAAGCAAGGATGGTGATTCGAGCGATGAATCCGCATCAACAAAGATAATGAGCAAGTTGATGATGACTCTCCCACTA